>NW_017257591.1:2040-9176 GCF_001594055.1 Mycetomoellerius zeteki | reverse complement strand
GAAGATGAGGGGATGTCCAGTAGGTGTTCCTCCGGAGGCTTAGCTATCCTCCGAGGGGGAACTGAAGAGGGGTCAGAAGGGAAGGAGATCCTTAGGAGGCCTCGGGCATGAGAATCCCAAGAAATCCAGCGCTCCAGGAAAACTGTGGCAGCAGCACAGTAGGCGGGCAGGAAGCTGGTGGGGAGCCCGGAATCTCTGAGGAAAGCCTGGGCGTTTCTTAATTGTCGGGACGACAATTTGCAAGAGGGAGGGCAGTGTTATGCCCGTACTGCATGTGTTATGCCCGTATCGCATCGTCGCCCGTTATACGTTCGCCGTCATCAAAGGAAGAAACGCGTTGCCTGGCAACAAGCCGTCGATGTTTCAACAGATTTGGAGAGAAACCGTCCAAGCGATCGGACGTGTCTTCTCATCCGCAAGCTTATACCTCGTTCTTTGTGCTCCAATACGAAGTATTATTTCTGTGTTCCCTTGTTCAATAAACGTTTCTTGTTCCTAACGACATACTCGTGTACTTCATTCCGGCGGCTCGGGAGTGCGTGTTCGCGACGCGAACGAATTCCGCGAGACGGTCATGCGGACGAACTGACGGACGTACATAACAATATATTATCAGAACGTTTAGTTGAAATTATTTCACTCAACATTTTATAGTTATAATCAGACTTACTTTTCAGTACACACAAAACACTTGATAGATTTCATAATGCAATAATTTTAATTTTTTATATACTGTTAACTTATCCTATATCAATTTTCAAGTAAATCTGAAGTATCATCTAAAATAATAGATCTATATACAAAATATATTTAAAATTACGTACAGAGAATCCATAAAAATATTAAATATAATGTATCTTATGTATAGTTATATAATATAAAACTGATTTATAGAACAGAGATACAACGAATAGTGTATTCGGCACATAACCGAATACTATATATCGGCAATCATGTGCTGAATAACCAATTATTTGGCGAATATTAGGTACGATTTTAATAAAAACGATATGGTGGACGTGCAATACTCCTTATCGCATCCTCGCATCATCGTACATCGTGTGCTTATGTTACAGGGTTGGAAAATATAATATAATGTTTTTATTTATGAACAAATCATTGTGTTTTAAAAACATGTTTGTAATTCGTGTTTCATACATGATTTAAACAGTTACCTATTAAAAAAATGTTTAAAATATATTAAAAACATCGATAAAGCATGTTCGAAAACATGTTTAAAATATGATTTTTATCAACTCTCCAGTTTTGTCCGCTTAGAATTATGGTATAGTTTAGATCTCGCGATGTAAAATTATTTGTTTTTATCAAAGCTATTATTTTCCATTTTTCTGTAAAGAAGGTACAATGGTTTTTACAAATAGGAAGATATTGTCTGTATTTTATACTCATTTATAATTTTATCCTTTAATATTAGAAATTAAATGCCTATAACGGTCGAAGTTGAATCTTTAATGCTTTAAATAATTCAATGTGAATTATATACGTATATACTATACATATATGTACATGCATATATATTATATTCATAGTTATTCGAACTGCGCGTTGAATTAACTTTCGGACTTATAAATGCAATTAAACTACTGTAATAATATCACGACTTAAATTAAATTGACAAGCAATTTTTAATAATATGATGCTGAATGCGGCTGGGTCGAGCTTCGAGTGATGATGGGGATCGCGTGCCGGAATCGGACCGAAATGTGTAAATCCTTGCGAGCACTGCTTTAGACTATTGAGGTCTGATGCCATTTTCCACCAATGTAGATTAACTTTAATCATTCTACTCAGAGATCAAAGTTAATCTACATTGGTGTAAACGGGCATTAGTAATATTCTTCGCAATAATCGGTATATGTAAGGAAACAACATCTTTCTATTAAGTGTATGTCACCTTTCCGCTAAATCTACTCGTGTTTCGTGATGATCGAATAAATTTTTCTCATTAAATACATCTGCAGATTTTCGTGTTGATCAAATAATGTTTTCATGTTGACTATAAGTGCATTCAGTTTTATGCGTAATACATTAATTATCATTGTTATTCACTGAATGTAAACAAGGATAAATGAAACATCACGTTCATCGTTTCACGCATGAATGCGTGAAACGGAATGCACCTATCATCTATTGTGTTATCAGATACTTACAAAACAAAATAACATATAGAAATTCGAATTAATCTATTGCAATAACTTTCAAAACTTCTATGTACAACTCTAAATTGCATTGACAAATCCGAAGAGAAGATGTTTACTCGTCAGGCACATATCACTTCAAATACGTTTCGAGTTACACATAAAGCACATGATGTATGACTAATCTTTTGTTGTTCACCAATAATAAAAAGAAGAATAAAATTTCCCTCTGTTCTACTTTACTACAGGATACAACTGCCCACACAACATAAAAGTCATAAAACAATATAGTATGCATGCTATATGTTCGCTTGATCTGCTGGCAACAATCGAACTGCTAAAGTGAGCTAAAGTCAACATTAATTTGAATTTTGTTAAGGACCCGTAATGTCTGTCAAACCAAACTGAAAAATATTTAAAAAAGTTTTATAATATTTGATACAATATAAAATATAATATTACATAACCTTTATAATATAGTAGAGTACCAAAAAAATATTTTAATTGTAAAATCTCGAAATTGCCATAGCAACTTGAAATTCTGTTTGGTTTATTCAAAATGCATTTAACTATATGTATAGGTTGATATCAAAACATAATAAAACCATTTCTCTCATGCATTACAGAGAATAGAAGATCTATTAGACGATGTAACAAAAATCACTTTTTTTTCTCACCGATGTGTGATAGTACACTTCCTGAAGGTTTTTCGCGTTGATCACGATGCTGTTTGTCAGAATTAACCTAGAACATCAGGATTTTTAGTAAATTAGAAAGGAGTAAAAAATGGTGTTTTTTGCCACATTCTTTGTTAAATTAAAACTGGTTTCTAAATAAACTAAACGGTATTTGAAAGGATAATTCAAGAGATTTTGAACGAACTTCGTTTCATGGTCGTATGACTTTTTACATCAAGTTATAGCCGTACGAATTTTAGATTTTATCTAACATTCCATATGTTCACAATTTTATCTACACACAGACATTATAAGAGATGCGCACGAGACAGAGATGAGATGAGATTTCTGCGATTTCGATCTCGATCTCGAAAAATCTTGAAACATTCATCTCGATCTCAATTTTCGAAAATTACGAATATCTAATTTCGACGATATTTGCGAAAAATAATTTAAAAAGTGCAACAATAGTTTTATTTGCGAGTATAGATGGGTATACAATTTATTACAATCTTCAAAAAGTAATATATTACATAACCGCGTATTTCTACCTTAACAGTACTCCTAAAATAATATGAATAATAAGTTTTCAATAAGAAATTTTATATCAATGTTTCTGAGTAGTCGCCGCGGTCATCATATTTAATCGTGACGTGCTAAGCGACAAATGACACGTTAATTTTTGTTACATGTCATTTGTTACGTGCAATAAATAAAGAGAATGTGGATAAAACGAAATAGCATTAAACCGAGATAGCATTAAACTCTCTTGCAAAAATTGGCAAAATCTATTCAGACAATTAATAAATAATAGTAATTAGTGATAAAAGACACATGAGGTGCATTTACTCAATTCGCATGCGTAGCCTATTTTCACTTCACGTATCACTTTATGATTATTTATTAACTGCAGGACAGATAAGGATAGCATTTATATCATAGACATTTTTTACTAGAGTTTTGAAGCGATCTAATCATTTTATTTTATCCTAATTGTCTTAAAAAATGTCTCATAATAAAAATTAACGTCATTCCTCGCTTATGACGTCACTATTCAGTAGGACCGCGACACTACACAGGAATCTTTAAATTCTAGCAAAGATAATGTAGTAAGTAAATAGTACATTGTGTGACAAGTGCGAGAAGTTGGCGTTGACTCGCCTTCGGCTCGTGCGACCACTCCGCACGAGTCGCAACAGTCAACTCGCACGTGTCGCACATACTATTTTTCATTACACGTGCGTGGTAAAGTCGGGGGGAGGGACAGAATTTTTTATCAACTTTTTAGTACTGCATTTTTTTATTTTTACCATCATGAAAATCCGGTATTAAAAAATTCTGAAAAAATTCCGAAAAAATTCTCAGAACTTTATGAGAAGAAAATAAACAATTTTTGTCTTTTGCAGTTTTTTTTGTAAAATTGATAGTGTTTGAGAAAAAAATTATTGAAGATCAATATTCGGCAATTTTTAATAATTAATATCTAGTTAACTATCGCGAAAATTACAAAATAGTAGAGGACTTTTCGACTCAGTTTTGTCCGCTCTACTTGCTCACAAGCGTTGTGGTCAGGTGAGTTATGGGACACCCTGTATATGTATACATATAAGACATTTGTGATTTGGTATTTAGGAAAAGAAGAGCTATATAAATAAAAATTTAATTATAAATTTATTTGTTTTTGTAAACTATGTAACAAATTATAAAAAAATATTTATAAAGATGAAAACTTAACTTAAATTGAAAAAAATATTTGATTTTTTGGGCGTAACCATAAAAAACTTGTTTTTACAAATGTTACAAATATGTTCGGCGCTCCGAGACTAGCCGAAGCTCGCCGAGTGCGGCGGTCACTTGGAGGGGGAAATGATTTTCCGGACTGCTGTCGAAGACGAGAGTCATGCGCCCCTTTGCAGGGGGTGAGGGGAGTGAGAGTCGAAGGTCAGAGTTATCTGACTTTTCATGTAAAGCAGTGAAATAATTACTAACTTTAACTGTTAAAATAACTTTTTAACGAATGACGAGCGACGGCTAAAACTTGTTGGAAGTCACTCGGGGTCATGACCTTGACAACATATGTCAAGGTCAAGGTCATCGGCGCTAGCTTCCCTCATCAGCATAATTACCACAGCGTATTTCAATTGCGTTGACATAATATCTCGGGAACTAAGCGTCCTATCGACATGAATTTTTGCATGTCCATTTAATATATGTTCTTTTATTACTGGCACTATGGAATTTAATTTACGATTATTCCATTTTATTATATAAAAAAGAAACAAAACAAGTTTATGGGTGAAAATCAATATCATTTTTCAAAACATTACCGTTTCAACAGTTTTCGATTTTTTCCTTATATTTTAATTCCAGTAACTCTTACAATTTAATAATTTCTTTGGTTTTTTCGTCTCAGGCTATTAGAACTAACGGAATGATGTCAATGCGTCAAAAAGAAATTTTTTCATACGTACCACCACGTATCTTTTTTTTGTATGATCTGAAGATACTGGTAGTGTCTCCGCGCTAAGCTATGGCGCGAGACACGGACGTGGCTCCTTTACGCGAACCGGAAAGTTGCGCCAGATCGAGGTTATCAGAAAGTCAATAAGGGCTGATCGTACAAACTCTCTGCATTCGTTTACGCAGCGGTTAGCGCAGAAGTATTATTTTATCCATGTTGTTCACCGAGTGTTAAACAAGGATTAAATGATACTCTCTGCGGTAACCTCTGCGTAAGTCCGGATCTACAATAGATTTTTAAGCCTTAAGCCATAAGAAATGGACGAATCACAGTCGATTATTCTCCTCGTACTCGACTGTAATTGTCAATTTCTTACGGCTTAAGGCTTAAATCACCTATTGTAGATCTGGACTAAACGAATACACCCACTGTGTCGGAGGTCGCGAACTTGTTGCGACAACACCTAGACACTTCACGTCAATTTTAATATTGACGCATCAGATTGGCTGTCACAACAAGCTTGTGACCTGTGACTCAGCCTGTGCGATTATTGTAGACAAGGCTTTAGAGACAAAGGCTGCCAACGCAACGACATTCATAAAGGTGCCTATTACGCGTGATACTCCCAGCAATTTTGAGGACCCCTTGTTTTGTACAATATATAGTATAATTGAGTATATAATCGCGGACTATTCTTGTCTTTAATCCACATAATATACGGGGTATAATATATCTAGGTGATCGCCGTCGAGGAAGTGGGTATCTAGGTGTACGCTATTGAGGAAATGAGTGTCTAGGTGTTCGCCATCGAGGAAGTGGGTGTCTAAGTGTTCGCCGTCAAGGAATTAAGTGTCTAGGTGTTGTCTACACGTTCGCTGTCGAGGAAGTGGGTATTTAAGTGTTCGCCGTCGGGGAAATGAGTGTCTAGATATTCGCCGTCGAGGAAATGGGTGTCTAGGTGTTCGCCGTCGAGGAAATGGGTTTCTAGGTGATCGCCGTCGAGGAAGTTGGTGTCTAGATGTTTACCGTCGAGGAAATGAGAGTCTAGGTATTCGCCGTCGAGGAAATGGGTGTCTAGGTGTTCGCCGTCGAGGAAATGAGTTTCTAGGTGATCATCGTCGAGGAAGTGGGTATTTAGTTGTATGCTATTGAGGAAACGGGCGTCTAGGTGTTCGCTATTGAAGAAATGAGTGTCATATTTATTTAACCCTAATGATATGTATCATATGTGTAAAAGAAAGACTATCATATTACAAAGTAAAATTCAAGTGGTACTATCCATATTATTCATTATTTATTTATTTCAAATACATATATCATTTGTATAAAAGATTTGATGTTAACAACAGGCGCCAAGATCAATTTTATCAAATTCAAAAGTAAAATCTAAGTGGAACTATCTTTATCAAGTTAAATTCTACCAAATTAAAAAATAAAACCGAAATGGTACCATCTTTGTTATTTTTACTTAACTCTAATGATATCATGTGTATAAAAGATTTGATATCAACAACATGCGCCAAGTTAAATTCTGTTACGTTAATTACTTATTTATTATTAACTTTAATGATATCTATTATAAAACTGAAGCAGTACTATCTTTATTATTTAGTTAACTCTAATTACTAATTACTAAAACTCAAAAAATTAAAGAATTAATCGTATAAAATGAAAAAAATTTAATTTAAATAAAAAAATTTTTCATGTAAAAACACTTGACGCTGCAAGATAAATTTTTTGTGGTAATACTTAAATTGAGCAAGGTAACGCAATTTTGTGATGTTTTGTATAATGTTTTGAAGGAGAATTGAATAACCACTACTTTAGTTGGTAGAGAAA
>NW_017257591.1:1584-1865 GCF_001594055.1 Mycetomoellerius zeteki | reverse complement strand
AGTACCATTTGGATTAAGTAAATAATAAAAATAGTATCACTTAGGTTTTACTTTTTATTTTGTAGTAGAATTTAACTTGGCGCCACAGTTGTTGATATCAAAACGTTTATACAAATAATACATATTAGAGTAATATTCATTATTTAATTTGGCTATCAAATCTTTTTTACGAATAATACATAAAATTTAATTAAATTAACAGAATTTAACTTGGCGCCACAATTGTTGATATCAAATCTTTTATACAGATGAAACATATATATCATTAGATTTAGTAAATT
>NW_017257591.1:0-1464 GCF_001594055.1 Mycetomoellerius zeteki | reverse complement strand
CACAATTGTTGATATCAAATCTTTTATATAGATGATACATATATCATTAGATTTAGTAAATTTTGTGATATAATGATTTTCATGTAATAATTTTTGAATGGGAATAAAGCCATTATAACTTGTAACGATGCACTCCCGATAATGCATCGTACCCGGCATTACACCCGCCGGACGCCGCTGCATTGCAGCGATGAGGGCGCGGTGCGCCCGAACATTTTAAAAGTAAAGCATAATTCACAGGTACCAGCCGACGACGCGCGAAAGCGACCGAACGCCGCCGATCGCAGTGTCGTCGTGCGCCCGGAACACCGATCGGCGAGCGCCCGCGAAGCCGACCGAGGGCCGCCGAACTCGCGGCGTTGATCCCCGCTCGCAACGCGTGTCTCCCACTCGTTTTGTCTAGCCGGCGGGAATTCTCGAGCGCGCCCGGAACAATAAGAGTGGGAGCAACATTCGAGTATAAAAGCCGAGAAATTTTAGCAACGACAGCCTTTTCTCGGCATCAAGCTCACAATCACGTATCCGCTCCAGCTCCTGCTCCTAGCAAACCGACGGTACTAAAAGAAACGAGGGGTCAAGCGTTCTTGGTCTCTCTTGGAGAGTTCTCCAAATAGCACCGATCGGATCCAGTAAGCGCACTCGGATCAACCGACGACCAGGGGGTAGAGAGAAGTTCTCTGCCTCCCTCCGGGCGTTCCCGGACGTCAGGACGACCGACGCACCTTACGCTAACGATCCTCATTTCGACCGGCCAAGACAACAGGGGTGGAGTGTTCTCTTCAGGAGTTCCTGGCGGCCGGCTGAACATTCGATATTCGAATCCCGGCCGCGCACCTACCGCATCGGTACTCGCGGTTCGCGACTGCACGCCAGCACTGCGCCGTGATTGGCTGGCGACCGCGCCGCGCTAGCATCCGCGTATCACGCTCATCCGTGAGATTACTAGGGCGCGCCACCGCACGGACACGAAATCTGCCAGTCGCGCGTTATCATCGCACTGTGTTCATATTCCAGCCGCGTGTGTTATATTCCGATTCGCGTTATCTTTGTACTGCGTTCATATTCCAGTCGCGTGTATTATATTCCGATTCACGTTATCTCTGTACGGCGTTCATATTCCAGCCGCGTGTATTATATTCCGATTCGCGATATCTTTGTATTGCGTTCGTAACTGCCACGTGTATCATATTCCGCTTTGCGTTATTATAATTTTGCGTTCATAATTCTCTCTATTATTGTTTATTATTATACGTATTATGTGCATGTTTGTTTTGATTGAATAAAGGTTAATTTCGTAAATTACTTGCCCGCGTAGTATTACTGTAAGTGCCTTCCTTCTCCGATACGAACCTCTCGCGTTCCCGATCGAAATCACCGACGAGCTACGTCCGCGCAACGGGAGTTAGGTTGTTTCAAACTTGGGTTGGAATGTATCATACAGGATGAGTCATTTTAAGTGACAGA
>NW_017257590.1:171250-171795 GCF_001594055.1 Mycetomoellerius zeteki | reverse complement strand
AAAATATTCACGATTTATTCAATGAAAACATAATTTGTAATTATTCGCGTGGGCGGTATTTTTGATATTTCAATATGAATCATTAAAAAGAATAATGAAAATTGAGACATAACGTTGAAATATCCAAAATACCGCCCACTCGAATAATTACAAATTACGTTTCAATTGAATAAACCGTGAATATTTTTTCGTACGCGACAGGTAGGATGTCCGAACGACGAGCAGCGAGGGGGGGCCGAGCGCCAACGGAATAACGAGGAGTGGGATCGCGTCGCGCGACGCGGAGACGGACTAAGTCATCACTTCGGCATACGCTCGGCGATTTCGGAGAAGGACGGCTGCGTTACGAATCGCTCCGGATTTCGTATTCATTCATGCAAATTACAGATAAGGTAAATGTCCCAATAGCCGGACGTTTAGGCGTTAAATTTTCATAAATGATACGATTTATAATATTAACGTACATATATTACGAGATAAGTAAAGTAATATCTTTTACATTTTCAATATTCTCTTACAAATAGGCTTTTTCGCTTTACTTCTTT
>NW_017257590.1:170106-170388 GCF_001594055.1 Mycetomoellerius zeteki | reverse complement strand
CCGATGCTCGTACAGGCAGGTAGCCGTGTCGCGTGCCGCTCTTCTTCACATTTCTTTTTGAAATCTTATCGCGAAGAATGCGAAATATAAAACGAAACGTAATACTTTAAACGTAATACTCAGTATACGATTTCTAACTTGCACGTTAAATTCGAATTATTTATAAAAGGATCGACATTACAATCGTATCACGGAATAGATATTTCGTACGGTTTATTCAGTTTTAGAATAAAAATGCAATGGAAAAACAGAATTTATTGCTATTTTTATATAATTACGGAC
>NW_017257590.1:160962-168270 GCF_001594055.1 Mycetomoellerius zeteki | reverse complement strand
CCGCCGATAAAATCGGCGGGGGTGGTGGTGGGCCTCTAGCTCGTTTTTGCTAAATAAACCTTAAATTAACGATATATGATTGGAAAAGTTTGAAGTGTATTCAAAGTCTTTATAATTGCTAAAGATTATATAGATTTTGGAATATACTTACGTATTAGTAAGTATGTTTGGTAAAAACGGGCTGAAAATCTGCATTTTTTAAAAAAACATAATTTCGTAATTCCATTTTTATGCAAGCGCATATTATAAGACAAAATTCGCTTGTCCGAATTAACTTGTTTGAATATTTAGTTTCGAGTTTCTTAATATTCAACAACTTTTATTTTCACAGTAGGAGATGCGAAATTTAAATTTTCGTTCAAGGATCCATTGATAAACATTGTATCATTAAAAGATTTATTAAATAAAAGCGTAAAGATTGTTACTGCAGAACCAGAATTCGGATTTTCTTGAAATATACACGAATTTTTTGTTATGATATGCATTTTGTATACGAGATATCTTATACATAAAAGCAAAAGTGTTATAAAAATTTAAAAACGATTTTTTCTTTGTTATGTGCATATAAAAATCCTACGTAACTTTGCGATCCTTTGCCAGCAATAATAATAAGCCGGTAATAGAAGGAATGTTTTCTTTTTTATTAATCTGTGTTATTCGTTTTATGTTTTACAAATATTATAATATAAAAATTATAAGTTATAAGAGATTCATCTTTTCTATCTGTTCTGAATTTGTTTCGATATTGTTTCGATATCAATAATAACGAACTGATATGCGTTCGATTTTCTTAAAAATTATCTGATTGTATATATAATAGATAATTTTGTATATTATATTTTAGATGATATCTTCCCTCTCATGACTCTTGACGAAGTGGGAGGGCTCAGTATTCCAAGAATATATACGAATGAACGGTTTTTCCAAAATATTAAAAAATTTTCGGTTCTGTTTAAATTATGTATGTAACTAAATTTTTAGACACTTCAACAAAAATTATTCTCTCCATGTAAAAGTCCAATGACGCAAAGCTAACGTACTTTCGTCGCTGATTTAATTGAAAATGAACCGTAGTCGGTTTATCGCGTCGCGCGTTTTGGAAGTTCTGTTCAAAAAATAATTAATCCGCGCGCGATTGTATTGTATTATTTGCGAGTATACTGTGCGAGATGACAACTTAGTTCTGAGAGGAAGAGGTCTTGGAGAGACATCGGGCATCGGTGGAGCACGGTGTGCGGTAATTATTATGTTTTTACTTATGTAAAATTAATCTTTTTCTTGTTTATTCTTGAATTGTTTTACAATGATTTAAAAATAAAATAATTAAAAAAAGAAGAATTATCTTAATTGTTTTAAAATTTTATAAAAATTTATTCTTTTTTTAAGATAAGTCTTTAGAAAATGTATAATTTTCATGAATATCTATATTTGAATAATGAATAAAATAAATTTAGATATGCTTATAAAAATTATGTTCTAAAAATTACATGATTATTTTTTAGAAAACTTTGCATGCATTTAATAATTATTTTTTTGTGCAATGAATGTTTTTCTGTCGGAGAGATTTAATTGAATATTATATTTTTTGTTATAGAATCATCGTAGATACGTTGCAGATGTAATTCCGCTGTTGCGCATCAGATCGGTGAATGATGAATTAACGTTTTTATTGAGGTAACGAAGATGTGGTAATTTCATTAATATATTGTATATTATCTCTAGAAACACATATGCATCAATTTAATGACAATATACGAACGAGTAGTGTAGCATTCCATACATCCGTTACCTTAAAATAGATAAATTTGAACAGATTAAGATATAGATACTTAATTCATAAGATAAACTTAATTTCTATTTTGTTAATCAATCTCTATTTAAATAAATACAAATTAAACAACAAAAATAAAAATTATTCGACGTCAACAATCTCCGCTATAGATTTAAATATTTGTAGATAAAAAATAATTAAGATAATAACATAAGAGATACAAGCATCAAAATAACGTTTAAATGTCATGGGGAGTTCCATTTGTAGAAGATATAACGAAAAACGAACGAAACTTTGAAGAATATTCTAACGTTAATATTCTTTATCACATTTAATCCGCAGGTATTAAAATAATCAAGATAATTATATAAGTAAGAATTACACAAAAGAAGGATAACCAGTCAATAATAGCAACGAAATATTTCCAGGACGATTCCTTTAGGCTTATTTCAGACTCTGTAACATCTGAGCTTCCTTCAGTCTCTATATCTCTGTCTGCCATTTTGGGCTTGTCGTTTTTGAGAATCAGAAAACGTCCAACCTTGTTGTTTAAAACAAATGTCGTAGTGAACAAAATCCAATTTGGTATCTGTGTGCTCATATCTTCCAGTTTGCGTAACATCGCCGTCAATATCATCGCGAATGTCGCCAACGCTAAAGATTCACGATAAAATAACACTGCAAGATAAAACATAAAATACGTAAATTTGTTAATAATTTACGCATTTGTTAAATAAAATTTATTATATAATTGAAACTATGTCTTTTAAGGTCGAATTTTAATGCTAATTAATGCTTATTAATCGGCATTTACGATAAACTGTAAATTTTTGAATATATCCTAGAATTTTAATTCTAGTTAATATGTATAATCTTATACTTTACTTTATATATTTTCTTCAGCAATTTCCTTCTTAAATCGAAAAATATTTTAAATTATAGTAATAGTATAATTACTTTTAAGTAATCCATTATTCTGAGTACGTAATTAATCAGAAAATTAAAAATTATTCAGATCCCAATTAATCTAATGTCGTTACGAAAAAATCTTGTTGAAATTATAAATTAAGGAATATTCGTTACCTTGATGATATTATTTAAGATTTTATTACTTACATATATTGGGGGCATTAACGCGATTGAATGGTAGAATCCAAAATAAAAAGAATATGCAGAGCAAATGACAAATAAAATTCGCACTTGCCACCGCCATTCGTTCAACCGATTTTAAGTCAAGGCAGAGCACTATTAAAGTGAGTAATATCAAAGCTGGAAAGAAAAGTATCATGTTTAATATTAATTATTCCCTGCGCTTCTACTTTTGCGTAATTTTTGAGTAATTACTCACCGATAGCCGGTACAATAACAGTCAAGTGATGTTTGCCGTGATGGCGCGTCAATAAGAAGTTATAATTGATCCTTGGGAACGTATCATTCGGACAACACTTAAATTTTGTGGCTTCCCTCATCGAACTTATAAATTTTAAATCCCACTTCGTATCATTCGTGTAGTCGCTCATAGAAATCTGTAAAGAATACTTTCTGTATAAGAAATCTTTATAAGAATTATTTTTTTATAATAAAAATATTTGCAATCAATAGTGGATGCGATTAAATACTCTATTTTTTTAAAACAAAAAAATAGTAATCTTTTCTACGTAGATAAGTACTGTACAAAAGATAAAAATACTAAAAATGCGATTATAAAAGTATTTCTTATTAATGTTAGATGCGTTAACTTGATTTTTGCAGTATGTAGTTTCTTTATAATTTTATTAAATTAATATTCGCATACAGAGAAAGTATTATTTGGAGGAGATAAGAAATAACAGTCACTATTAATGTAATGATAATACAATGATAATAATGGATCAAATAATTAAGGAATTAAATGATTTTTGACTGAAGCGCATACCCCATTTCCATCTATCAACAAATCGACTTCTTCCCCTGTGTGCATCCACAAAAGAAATGTGACGCGACATTGATGTTTATCGTAAGGCCAATAAGTATAATCGGGATTGCATTTGGAAATAAATTTTACCGCCGGCACGCAACTGACAGAGCCCGAGTTGAGGAGCAAACATTCTGTTACGGGTAGCTCATATTGGTCACTCGACATCTCACCGCTAAGACGATCGAAAAAAATGATTAAAGATTTAAAGATATGATGTAGAATTAAATGCCTTGAACGGTCTATAGAAAGGCCAGGATTAATTTTCAAAAGTTTATTTACGAATCATTGACGTATAGACTAGGCATCCAGATCCGCCAGCTTTTTACATGAATAAAAGTAATCCCGTCGTAATCGCTCGGTATCCAAGTAAGTTGCGAGTCCGTCCAAGCCTGTGAAATATTGTATTAAGATATCAAATATTTTACTGTGTTAGAACAAGGATGAGATATAATGTCAAAAAAATGGTCACTCACAAGTGACATCCAAGTGTGCAAAGATAGTTTACCTTCTCCTTGCTGTAAAAAAAATTGCTTAATTATTTTTATACATCGCAATATATTAAATAGCTATCAAATATTAGAGAGAAAATGAATGTTTTATTAAAATTTATGTTTTACATGAAAATGGTAAAGCTTCTTTTGTTAAAAAATACATTTAATATCAAGAAATAGAGAAGTCAAATTTACAAAGTTTCTATAAATTGTATATATTTAGAGGATAATATTCAGCTTATTATAATTTTTATTCCATTTTTTTAATTAATTTGTTAATTTATATATTGTAATATCTTCATAACTGTATACTTACGAAATTTATTAACTTCGGCATTAAGTGCATAGTGACATTAGTTGTTTTAGGATAATTCGGATGAACAGTACTATCATAATTGCAAAAGAGATGATTTTTAAGGCGCATTAATGGCGAAGATTGTTCCAATTTCTTGCATTTCCATGTATTCACGTTGTTCATTAAATTCGCATTGATCGACAAAGCATCTATGAAAACATTAGAGGTACTCACACTAATTTATAATTCACAAATATATCGATCAAAAAATCATTTTTAAATTAAATTATTTAATTATTTAATTTAAATATTATTTTTTATTAAAATGATTTATGAAACGATAGAATTGTATAATAATATTAAAATTATTTTAAAAATATCAATAACGTAAACATTATTGAATTAAAAAATACGTAATTGCGCAAATAGTTCTATCTTAATTTAGTTTATTGTCTTACGTACAAGATTGATCGTAACTGATGCAAAGGATACTGAGGAACCCAAACACGTTGAATATTCTCATATTGACCGTTTCAAATCAACGACTCCGATTCAACTAATACTGTTCATTATAGTATCAGATTAATTATCGGACAGTTCGTGAAATTTGACGCTATGTTGATATGCCGAACGCCCCCAAAGTATGGATTTAAAAGTTTTATGACAACCAGTCAAGTAAAGATTTGTGTAATATATGAGATTCGAAATTTTCAATTCTTTAAAATTCTTTTCTAAATTGTCGTATTAATTAATAAATAAAAATATTTCGAGTTGATAAATGCCGTGAAATATATGCGGGGATATTTTGAAATGATACAATATACAATATTTTGTGACAAAGTTGTAAATTTTCTGCTATTATAGTATTGATGTATGAAATTTACTTACCTTTAATACCGAGATCAGTTTCCCCTATAATATATTATATGATTAATAATAATTTGATGGAGACTGTATATTATATATGAGAAATGTTTATTTCTATGTGTACATACACGCGGAAATTTCACAGTATATCAAAATATCACAGATATCAGGAGACACGGCGCTAAACAAGTGCAGTGACACTATACTTACCTCCTTTGTGTTTTTATTAGTTTTTGATACTACTAGATTTGATTATAATCGTAGATAATTATGAGCCTTAGATAATTTTTAGTGTGTTTAATTTATGATTATTGTAACAAAGTTTGAAAATATGATCTCTTTCGATAGAAACAACCATGGGGGTAAATCGATCGATGTTTTTCATTATTCCAATCTCCACTGTTTTTTTGAAAATAAAGTACAATAGTCATTTTCAATATAATTTTGTATGCTGAATCCAAATCTGAAATTAAAATTAACCAATAATATTTGGATTGCGCGAAAAGTAGTCAAAAAGAGTAAAATTACCGTTTTTCGTCATAATTGTATTCTTTCTGCAAACAAACATTTAGTTTTTATTGATATTCACTTCCAAAAGATGAAAGTAATTACATTATTTTTAACAACGTGTTCTTTCCTCTTCTTAATACGATATTTCTATGAAATTTCAATTATATATCGCATAATTATCATTTGTCAATCGAGAGTTAATAGTTTGTCATGAAAAAGCTTTCTACAGGGTTAAGACTGTCTCTGGATTACTTCCCAAAGCCCGCATCGATTTAAATGAAAATGACAGATCTTGCTCGGTTTTTGCTACCAATCTGCCGTCAGGTCATGTCAGCAGGCTCTGCTCGGTTTCTGCTCACAATTTGCTGTCAGATTATATCAGCAGACTCTGCTCGATTTTTGTTAGCAATCTGCTAGCAAAACATGTCAGCAGGCTTTGTCGACAAATCCATAGCCAAATGCGGACATAGATGGCTATGGTTTTGTAATCAAAATTTGAGTTGCTGCCAATTTGCGCACAAATTGCTAATATTTTGCTATCAGGGCATATATGTTCACTAACATTCAGTGTGGATTATCGAAGTCCTGTAAAATCACAAAAGTCAAAGTACAGCTTGGGATGGGCGATTAGAATAAATAAATACAAGATAATCATGAGTAGCGAAATATATGAATGGCGAGGTATTCGAGGGTTACGAATTTTCGAAATAACTATGTCAATGCGATGGACGGAGCATATTTACATACCTCATACAAAATATTCTACTATTTACAAAAATAGCGATTACAGCAATTATATTTGCGTTTTCATTTTCTCTTGCGTTAGAAAATTTATATGCAGGGTGTTTCACAAGGAAAGGTCAATATCTTGGGAAGTGATAGTATCATTTTAAGCAAAAATGTTCATATGAACATGTGTCCTATTTCGAACGGTTTCCGAGATAGGGCGAATTTGGCATGCAATTTCCTCTGTGCCTGCTGCGCAAAATTGTTGGTAAAAAAGAAACCCTACATACTTTTTTTAATAATTTATTGTTCAACATTTTTGAAGTTTATAATAAATTTTCAAAAATTTCACTGGTATAAAAAGATGTGCTCAGGCAAGCAATACGTCATGTTCTTACAAAAGTTGAAAAATACATTGATGTTAACAGTGAAATTTTTGAAAATTTATTATGAACTTTAAAAATGTATCAGTTGAACAATAAATTATTAAAAAAGTATATAGTGTTTCTTTTTTATCAACAATTTTGTGCAGCAGGTACAGAGGCAATTATATGCCAAATTCGTCCTATCTCGGAAACCGTTCGAAATAGGACACATGTTCACATGAACATTTTTACTTAAAAAATTGATACTATCACCTTCCAAGATATTGACCTTTCCTCGTGAAACACCCTGTGTATATATACAGGGT
>NW_017257590.1:114706-160167 GCF_001594055.1 Mycetomoellerius zeteki | reverse complement strand
AGCCGACGCATTCCGAACGCTGGTCTCAGGATGATTGTCAAAATGTTGTAAAATACGATTCCCTGCCTGCAAATCTCTTCGTAACGCTGCTTGAAATTCATTAAAAAGTTTATAAATAAAATAATTAAAATAATAAATTAAATATATTTTTTTCTTTTTTCGTGATTTCCTGCGAAACAAAGCAAAAAGGAGCATATGTCTATAGGACTTTTTTTCTTAGCTTTTTACTCCTCTACACGCTCCCGAAGTTTTGCCATTTAATTTGGAAACACCCTGTATATATATAAAGTCGAAATACGATCTAATTAACACTTTAATTCATTTTTATAATTTTTATAATCGTTGAATTATAATTATCCAGTTACTCATAATTTGTCTTATGATTGGAAGGTGCAGCAAAACGTTTGTAATATTACGTCACTTCGCTGCATGTAAGCAGAAGATTAAGATATATAAGTATATTTATGTAATCGCTAATACAATACACTGAAGGAACGGTTTTGCTGAAGCACCTAAAAATTTAGCTAGATAAAAATTTGAAAATAATTTTATTGGAATAATTTTGTAATTATTTTAGGAGTCCAAACAAAATTATTTTCAAATTTGCACCTAGCTTAATTTTTAAATACTTTAGCAAAACCTTTCCTTCTGTATAACAACGTTTCATGTGGCAAAACGTATCCCGTCAGATTCTTCCAAAATATCGCTACACTGATATAATATTCTCAGCCATAAAATAGTAATAACTAAAATAGTAATAACCTTTATTGCGCTCCCATATATAGCAATTACAACATAAATTTCACAAATTTGCTCTGTTATCGATATACTCGTCGTCGTCGTCTGCGAACTTGATGCCGTCCTCATTCTCACGGATCAGGTCGTAGAAGGAGTCGCGCGATTCCGTCTTTATGTCGCTCTCAACCCCGTAATCAGGGCTCTGAATCTCCTTCTTGGACAAACTGATGTTTAAATTGTCGGTCGTTAATCTCCGTGCTGTCGCCGGTGAGTTCAGTCGCGGTCCCGAGAACTCGATCATCGGAATATTAGTATAATCCGAGAGTTTATTGGTCTCACGTGGTTGCGTAAATTGCGTAAAGTCTCGGTACTTGCACGGGCCGCTCGTTACGTTTAAATTTGTCGTTAAAACGATGTCCGATGTGGGATCGTCCTTAGCACTCTGAAGAGTCCTGTCCTTGCCGTCTACGTATCCCTGAGTCTTCGAGCTTATTGATTTGCCAGACAGTTTGGACGTATTTTCATTTTTTAAACAACGATTCTTCTTGTCGTTCTGAGAAACGTCCTTTGTTTTTTGATTCACGTAAGACTTTGACGTATCATGATGAAGGATTGCATCTTCGGGATATCTCTTGAAAATTTGTTTCGATTTCTCCGATTTATCCTCTGACTTGGCCACAACGCTATCAGCAATATTTACATAGCTATCCTGTGGACCGCTTTTCAAAACGTTCTGTTCCTGAGAGAGATCGGATTTAGTACTATGAAGGCGATTGGGAATACTGCATTGTGTCCTGTCGATTGCAAGTTGACTGCATAGAGACTCCTCGCTGACCCGAGTCCTGGAGTCCTCCAGGATCCGGTGGATCGGCAGCAGGCGTTCGTTCAGTCTGGCAGTTCTGCTTTCGCTGATGCTATCCTCGGACAGAACGCTACCGCCTGACGACGAGTCGTTCTTCGACGACGACGAGGACGTCGAGTCCTGGCGTTGCTGTTCAAGACTTGGTCTACTCTCCTCGACGCTAGACGCGATTTGATGTCGCATACGTCGATACTCGGCTGGGGTCAAGGTCGCGCCCTCGGTGCTCTCCGGCAGTCGATACAACGGACTCGTCGTGCCTTGAAAACAATCCGGACGATCCGCAGACGGATCTTGAGAATCCTCAGACATCGACAACGGGGGTATCCATAGGAGAAAAGCTGGATCCATACCTAAGTACGAGCCCGGCGCGGCGCCGGCGTTCGCGACGTTGTAATCGTAATAATCGAGCTCCATATCCGTCTCGGGATTTGTCAGGCTGAACTCCGAACCCGGTCCTTGTAGCAGTCGCTCGCGATTTCGACGATCCTTCGTCTCTTTACCGCTGCGGAGTGTGGATGTGCCCGATAGTGGGCTACTCGTAGACGAATTCTAATAACATTTTTCGATCTTAAAAATTAAAAAACTTTCTGGCACTAACGCACTGAATTAAAATTAAATTTACCTTTTCCTTAAATTTTCTCTGAATAACAATACGTGATTTATCTGACACATTTAAATAATTATTGTAGATCTTTTATCATGTTTAGGTTTTGTATCATCTCAATTTATTTATCTCAATTTAATTGAAGTTAGGCATATTAATAAAATATCGTTGCATTATCAGAATTAGAAGATTTACAAGAAAATTTGTTTCGTTTCTTGCTTTAACTTTTACTTCTTTGTGTGATTTTTTAAAATGAAATATACATAATCAGATTAGACCTCTACCTTAGACTGCAAAGGATTAGATGTGTAACGATGAAGTCTTGCAATATGCGGGCTCTCGGTAATATTCGCTGTGCTTTGACATCTCGTCGTGTTGCCCGACGTCAACTTGTTCGCAGAACTAATAGATCCCAGAGTTCGTAATCTGCAACGTGAGTAATGTACAAATTATTTTAAACTGTTCACTTGATTATATAATTATATTGATTATATAATATATTATATATTGTATATATTATATATTGTAGTATATATTATATATTATATATTGAGAGATTATATATTGATATGAATATTATAATATATAAAATTTCTCCATCGAGATTAGTGAATTATACTTACTTGATTGGTTGGGCATATTTTATTTCCGGCTGACCAATTGCCATAATAGCCGATACCGTCGCCGATGGTTCATCGGTATGCAATTTATTCGGTATCACACTTCTCTCTGTACAACTTTCGTCGTCATCTCGAAACTTCAAGGTAGTCGAGCTTAAGCTGGTTTCATCTTCGTATCTGTTACCAAAAATATACTTTAGAACGCTGATATATAGGTCGCGATAAAACATTCAATGGATCGATAGTTCTATCATAGAATGAATAAAGCAAAATCGTGTAATTCTGAGTATAACATTAAAATATTAAATATTTAAAATACGATTGAATTAAAGATTAGGAATATATCACATATTTTAAAATGTTTTTTAATATTAAATATTAAGCAATGAATTGTTACTTACTCCGCCAAAGTTTCCGAACTATCGTAACCATCCTCCACCGCACAAGGTGCTATTTTACGTTTCGACAGTCTTGGTGTGCACTTCTTTGGCAGTCCCACTAGAGATGCGACTTCCGAAATTAACGTCGTAGAAGACATCGATTTTGCTCGGCCTACCATCATATTGCTGCATCCTAAATAATTTATTAATTCTAACATTTTCATTTTCTGATACGTCTTTATTTAATACATATTAGTTATTTTATTATTAAAATTAATAATAATAAAATGTCTTTTAATTTTAATATTCATATTAATATAATAATTAATTTTAATTATATAATGTTAATATAATTTTAATATTAATATTCATAGTTTTCTAATTAGTTTTATTCTATAAAATAATCGCTTGCTATTGATATTAAATTTTTAATAATCAGTAGATAGTTAATCTTTCAATATACAAAATTGTCAGATATTTACCAGAATGCTCACTCAAGGTATCTAAGTCCTCCGCGATATGGTACTTTCTATATTTCAGTGCAAATTGCAGTGCTAGAAAAATAGATATAAAGAATATGAGTATCAAAAGGGATGCTGTCGCTAGATGCGCGGGTCCCCAGAAGATCCATTGCTCAACAGTGAGAGTAGAATTCGTTTCCGAAGGGAGTAAAACCGACGTTTTGTTCTCATATAGTTTTTCTGAAAAAAATGAATTATATAAATTAAACATATCTTGAATACAGTATCACGAAAACGTATCACGAAAACGATATAAATAAAAGTACATAATAATCATTTATTATATAATTAATACTTCACTGCATTTAATAATATATATATTACTAGATATTTAAAAAATATTAAGATTTTGCTTTATTTTACATATATGATAAGTTGTGACGCTTACGAAATATACTCGCATGTCCCAAAAAGCCACCCACGCAGGCATCCCCCGAGGCGGTGTGCTCATCGCTAAAGAACTCGAGCAATAAACTTTGACCCGAGGAGAATATCGTTCCTGTCGCGGGTGCACCCTTATCAAACGCAATATCCGTCAAAAGTTCCGCGCTTAACGAATCACCATCGCGAGCGCGAAAATATTGTTCTGGGCAGGGAAACTGCGTTTGATCCAAATGCAATCGGATTATGTAATCCGATTTTGCCTATAGATAAATCGAAATCAATTATTACACGAAAAGCATGATTTTGCTGAAGCATCTATAAAATATAGTTAGGTACAGATGTGAAAATAATTTTGTTAGACCATATCAAAATAATTATGTAGTATGTTCAAACTGATTGATAGAATTTAATGTCAAAACTTTGTAATATTGCTCATCGTGCTTGAAATTCTTATAACTACTTTGATGGTCCATCAAAATTATTTTCAGATCTGTATATCTATAATATTTAAGTTAAATTTTTTAATATTTCAGCAAAATCGTACTTTTGTAGATATCTCTCCCAAAAAATCGAAGAAGAAAGAAATCTTTTTTTCTTTGAACGAATATAAAATTATTTAATTTGCAAAAAATAATATAATGCATTCTCGTGAGATTTACCTGAAGCAGCCAGAAAGAACGACCGGGACAGGCTTGAGTATTTGCCGCCAGTATCTTGTTCAAGGCTTTATCTCCGAAATTGATAATACAACCACACCGACACTGTGCGCCAATCTGAGCCGTGACTTCCGGTCTTGCTGCCGCTAATGTCGCTCCGTGTCGGCACTCCCATCCTTCGGTGTTCCACGCCTCTTGAAAATCGATCCTGCCGGTACCACCACAGGATTCCGTCTCTATCGCTCTTCCCTATTTCGAGCAAAGCGTCACTATTTGATTTGATTGCCACGCATTTTGCATCATTCACTGTTAAAACTCACCTGACAGAATTTCGCTCCGTATTTCGGGGGTGGCGTGTCGCAAAATCGATATCGATTACGAACGCCACCCACGCAGGAGCTGCTGCAAGGACTCCACGCGCTCCAAGGACCCCAACCAGCCGCATCGTTTTCTACATTAATTATTAAAATGAGAAGGGAGGACAATTTGTATGGGGTGTCTCAAAAGTTGAGCACTTTGTTCAAATGCTCAAAATAGCTTAAAAAGTTTGAATTTGAGTAGAACTATACTTGATCACAATCTTTTAATTTTCGATATTATCTATCAAGAAATTTAATTTCTTAAAATTGTTTTAAGAAACTAATAATTAAATAATTAAATTTTCAACCATTTATTCGTGTTTCATTCATTTTTAATAATTAATTTATAATATTTATAGCTCAAAGAAAACAGAAGTAAACAATTTGTAATTTATCCTTCTGGTAAATAATGAATAGAATCAAAGGATAAATCAAATCAAAGCGTCAAAGTATAATAATAAAGCATAACAATATCATTAACAACATATTAAGTTGAATTAACTTATCTCTTAATTAAATTATTGTTAACAATATAATTATACGTTAAATTAATTGTTTTATTTAAAGTCCAATTTTAAAATTCTCTAAAAACAATCACACATTTCATCTATTTTGACCTACATCAAACGAAGAGCAATTGAGGCTCGTTAAGAGGATAAAATCTACGTGTAGCCATTTCTCGAGGTGAATTACGAGACGATAAATCTTAGTTAGGGGTGGAGGCACCCGGCTTTTAAGCATTTGCACGTCGCTCACCCAGCAGTGGGAAGGTCGGTATACACGCAAGCTTCACTTCCGCCATCGCGCCGGTGATCGCCTGGCTCACGTAAACGAAGCAGTACTCGATGAACTTCTCGGTGAAGAGATCGCAGTCGAAGTTCAGCGAATGCTTACCCGGCGCCGCCTTTAATTCCGCCACGTAGTGCAAGGCGGACGGCGGCGCTAGGGAACTTACATCCGCCCGAAGACGGCCGTAGACGCGCACGCGATCACCCTGAAGACGACATGTGGGATACTGAAAGAGAACCGGTATGCCCGCTGTTCCCTCGCAGGGATAGATTGATCTCGCGTGGACGTTAAAGCTAAACTCGGTGGACCATTCCACCTGCAAAATAAAAAAAATGCAACGTATATATAATTAATTTAAATGTATGTATATATAATTATATATGTATACATACATATATAAACTAATACTGTCTAAAACCTTTAGAGTGAATTGTCACTCTAAAATGTGAAATTTCTTAAAGATAAAAAATTGAGTCACTCTTTTTCAAGACGCTCAATTTTTACTCTTTAGAGTGAAATTCCACTCCAAAGAATTTGGAAAATATATATCTAAATTAATTTATATACATAAAATAATTATTTTAATTCATGTATACATACATATATAGTATAAATTATATTCACGACACAATAAGCACATAATACATTAATCCTGCGATGTTCCAGTTATGTAGCTATCTCTTCAATTATTATCTTCCATCATTCCAATAATTTAAATAGGGAAATTTAATTACCTTAATGTACGCGCTGGTCGTCGGTGCGGATGGATTAACTTCCGAGGCCTTTAATCTAAGAGCATAATTTCCGGCCAGTCCGAAAAATTCACATTTCAACTTGATGATCTTCGGCGAGGTGAAGCCATTTATTTCTTCATAATAGAGCACCTAGGTTCGAGGAACATAAGAGATTGGATTTCGCAACGTTCTCGTTTTATATGACACTCCCTTTATTAAATGTAACGCTTACTTGCATGCGACCGTTGTTCTGTGGATCGCAGGCGGCCGCGGTGGTACCGCAATATATGAGTTGCAAAATATAAGCCGCCACAGGAACACCGTTGGCAGGTACACACGAGATTCCCTTGTACTTTATAGTAGCTATTACCGACTGGTTAGGATATGTACCAAAGTGTTGGGATTCCAAATGCAGAGAAGGGGTTGGCCACTTTACGTCTAAGGCACTGCTCATCTAGATACGTTTTACATTCCAGTTAGATAGCACTTCTTCGAACGAGATATTAATATTATAAATACAACGTTCGTTCTGATTCTTTTACGATTCTTTCGTGTCCTCGAAAAAAAAAATTATGAAGTAAGATCTCAAAGAAAATTGATTTCTACTTTTATTTATTGATCTGCCTTGAATTTTATCTTAATTCACATTAATCAATCTTAATGGTTTTGCAATCTCTTTAATTTCTGCTAAAGAAGAATTTTATAATGTGACAGCCAATAATTCTAAAGTATTAACAAATCATGCAATTATCATTAAAATTATTATAGTTGTGTGTATATATATTAAATTAATTAATGCATCTAATACTATAAATGCAACTTTAATAATAGAAACAGTGTACCCACCTCAATTTCAGGCAGCCCAGTAATGGCAGTGTTATGTCTGGCAGCCACGGTTGAGAACTTGTATTGAAGTCGTAGTGTATAAATTCCGCCACGCGAGAAGACACCACAAGGTATTATCACAGAAATATTCTCACCCTTATGCGGCAAGGTATCCAGAGGGAAATCACCAATCAATTCCGATGTGAGGCCATCGACGTACAGTATTCTAAAATTCGATAATCTCGATCTGGTGCAACTCGCCAACTTGCATAAAGGAGCACGGCAATATCTCGCGCTATGTCTTAGTGCCGTGTCTCCAGATTAATACACGAATGTAAGTGCGATATAAATGCAATTGTTTATATTACGATATCATGTCGAGAGTAATGAATTAATTTCACTGTTTTCTGAAACTCGACATAGAAAAGACAAGTTAATTATTGTCCATTTATAACTAGTCACTCATTTACGAATAAAGAATAAAGTATAATATTTGTGAAAATAATTACATAAGTGGAACAATTAGGTCAATGAAAAATAAATCAAATAATAAAAAGAATCCTATTTTTAAAGCGGATCTTGGTGCTTAATAATATTCATATGCAAATTTGAAAATACATTTTTAGTACTATAAAATAAACTGCGCGTCAATTCATTTTGTCGGACTTGAAGCGCAATCATAAACTGAAGTTGAAAATATTTATGAAAATGGTCTTGCAACTACAAACAAACTTAATTATCTTCTACACGGAGAAAATTTTATATTTAAAATTACTATAATGTGATAGAAGCTGCGGACCATCGTGTAATTATAAATTTAAATGCTACAGCCATTTTTTTAAAAACAATAATATAATGTAATTTTTACACTTTTTCATAGTAAAAATTTTTTATTACAAAATCAAAACTTGTTAAATAAAAGTTAGTATTGTAAAGATAATAAAAAATATATACCTAGCAAATTTTGTTTGCGTACCATAGTAAAAATTAACTCTTTCCGTGCTTAAGCACTTGTTTAACAAAAATTACTTCATTTATGTGATAAAATTAGTATTATCATAGTAAAAGTTATGTCGAAACATTGTTGTGAAGGTCCATCCGAAAACACAAGACATATAGTAAAATGTAATTTAAAATTGTATTAAAACTTAATATAAAATTTTCTCCGTGTATGATTATATTTTACTTTAATGTTTGCTTATTTAAGGGTGCACATACAGCTGAATATTTCAGGGCGTCGCGACAACGTGCGTGTTTGTTAAATTTTATGACTCTTTTACATACCTAAGCACGAGCGGTTCGTGACCCGCGTTAACTCCGTCTCTTTTTGAATCGATTGTTTCTTTCTCGTCTTTCCTTGCGCCATTTGTGCCGTTGATGGACATGATATTTGTGGATACCATAAAGGATTCCGTTTCTGCCGAATCCAAAATAAAAACGGTTACGTCTCCGGACAAAGCCGTGTGGGAGGAAGGAGCGACAACTTTTAATAGTATCGGCTCCTTCGCGTCTGTCATCGATCTTGTGATACCTGAAACCAGTAAACACGAATGTCTAAAGTTGCACAAAACAACTTTATATTAAATACTTTTTTTAATAAATAGAGTTAGTCAATAATTATCCATAAATTAATTTAAATATTAATTATGTTCAAACAATTAGATAATAATCTGATTATAGACATGCAAGCTCAGTATTGTTCATATCATCGATTAGAGTTAAATTATTAATAATTAACTCTAACTTAGAGCTGCAACTGATAAAAACTCTGTGAATACGAAACATCTTACGATAATATTCGTTTTTAAATGGACCTTGTAATTCTTTAGCCTTTTTGAATATATTGTCCTAATTAAAAAAAATCTTTTTTTGCTCATTTATTGATTCGTCGTTACTTGATTGTGTTTTACTAACTTATATTATTCTCTTATCTTCATATAATTATTTTTAATTACTAGCTTAATATATATAATATAATATAGAATTAATATAGATTTATGTGATTCTCAATTATGTCACTTATTCTTATAGTAGAATTTTGCATTTCTTTACGTCTGTGCGAAAATTAAAATCTATGTTATTAATACCGCATCTCAGAAGAAGGATGATTAATAATCCCAGTGATGACCATTCAAATGTCCAATTCATGTCCGGCTCTTCATTGATGACTGCCAGGGCCTAACCGAGATATTTCGGTGCCCCGGAAAATATAACAAATCTGCGTATCTATTCTGTTAATGATAATAAAATGCGCTTAAGTCAGAGTTAGACCGTAAAATAAATTAGACTAATATTATCGGTATAAAATAAGTTAAAGCAAAGTAGAGCATACTAGAGATTACGTTCAAAGAAAGTAAACCAGAGTAACCCAGATTACGTCGGAATATATAATAAACGTTCCTATAAAGCTCCTGACAAGCTCCTTTAACCCGGATGATAACTATCGAACATGCGAATGAGGCATTAAATTCTTAAAAAATTTCTTTTAGTGATCATAATTAAAATTAAACATCAAAATACATAATATAAACTACATTTTTAATTCTATTTTCAATATTCTTAGTACTAAAGAGTTACAAAGAACTAATAACATATATTACTGATAATATCTTTTCTTGAATGTTATAATTTTTAATTCTTTTAATAACATTATTTTAATTGTGACCATTGTAAGTAATTAATCTTTCTATAAAATTATTTTTTAAGTATAATATAATTTATATGTGTATTTAAAACCTTTATTTATAGATTTGGACTTTAATTTTGATAAAGAAATTAAATTTAAATATAAAATAAACATTTAGTAATTAAAAAATTTATTATTTTTGGTCTAAGCTTTTGTTAAATTTATCTACCTCTAATTATCTTATATTTGCGATCGATATATATTAATGCAAAGCACATCGTCGATTTACTCGCTCTATAGATGCAAATAAGTTAACGCTGGTATAGCATAATTTTGCTTTGGGCCAACGATCAAAGTCACCGGGCGACGTGCGTGCGTTTTGCATCCCCGCTCCGCTTCTGAAAATCTGCAGCCCTGTATAATTGCACGTGTTGAACCCTTAGGGCAACCCCGCGTCGTTTCTCGGAGGGAAATCGAAATCGGGCATCGTCCTTTCGCGTCGGTATCGATCGGCTGTGTCCCTAGCGTGCACCGTTTCAGAAAAAGCACATACGCGTCTGTGTACAACGCCGACCGCATGAGAGATATGAGATGTTTCGTGTTTTTAACATGATATTTGCAAAATTAATACAGAGATTGCACAATTAACATTTACAAACTTGAGAAATTACATATTTAACATAGAATTCTATTTTTACCGCGCATTTAAAATGTAGGAAAATAAAAATAGATAATTGCCATAATTTTTTTATGCTGCAACTTTTGCATTTTTTATATTCCATTGAATAGTTCATTAAATAATTTTTATCATAGATAGTATTTTGTATAAATATAACTTATGGAAATGTTTATTTTCCACGAATTTATTTGATAGAAAGTAATAGATTAATTAATAATTCTAAGATATTAATAACTTTAAAAAAATTTTTATTTATATTCAATTTAGCTAATTATGAAGCTAACTATGAAACTAACTATATATACATAGACGAAATGTGTGATGTTCATCTAAATCGTTTTCCGATATCGTCTCTATGTCCACAAAATATTTGCGCATATCTGTGAAAGATCTTACTGGTCTCCATGGGGTATCTCGAACCCCCTGAGGATTCTTTTCACGCGAAACAGAAATGGATAGATGGTGGACCCTTCCATAAATGTGCTCGTTAAAATCGGGATTTCTCGCTGTCTGCGTTCCCCTGCTAATTTACGAGAAAACGCGATCCATGTGTGAAATTTTTCCCTTTTCCTATTGAAATATCTTGTTTGAAGAATCACATAAATTTAAAATAAAATTTCTATTATATAATACTTATAAAATATAATATTGTAAAGAGATTAATTTACTATTTGAAATAACGTTATTATTAAAATAAAGAAATCAAAATCTACAAGGATTATTTATTTCAGTAAATAATTATCCTTGCAGATTTTGATTTCTCTACTTTATAATTTTTTTATCATTTTCATTTTTTCTCTCGAAAAAAAGATGAAATTCTCTTATCATTTGATTAATTAAAGAAAGTTATTACTGACAAGTAATTTATTTCACATTTTACTTTTAATAAGTACTTTGGACCTAAGTGAGGCTAGTAATATGTGTGGACAATCCACGTGTTGGAATGGCGTAGAAAGCGGTATTTGGATCGATTATGCAATTGGAATAATGAGTTCGTTGCTGCGTGCAAAAGGGAATACCGACCCTACACAGATACGCGTTGCTTATCGCAGCGAACACGCGTAGTGGTGATTAACATTGATATGTCACAGATAAACATCGCCCCTCTGTCGGAGGCGCGACGATAGGGCAACGTCGAGTACTCTTGCAGTAACAATCGCGAAACATGCACAAGATGCACCGATAATTTATGGCCAAAAATAAATTAACGTTAACGTTTTAAAACATACGTAATTACAATTATGCATAATATTTTTTTATTCTTTCATTTCTATTTTTTTATTTTTCTATTCTATTCTTTAATCGAATTTCTGAGTTAAAGTTTAATTGACAAATATGTTTTCTGATACAAAAAGAAAAATTTGATTAAAACTTCGCATTAACAATACTTTAGACCCAAATAATTAATTGTAAGTTTAAATATTTGAAATATTTTTTATTTGAAATTATCCTGGTAAAAAATTTTTCATTAAAAATTAAATATTTACCGTTTACTTTTAAATTATCTTTACTAATTCTTAATATCCGATTATTTCAATTATCAGTTGTTATCAAGCACTTTTTAAATATTTTCTAAGTGTAACGTAGAAGATAAATGAAAGATTTTTTAAACGCCTCAAACATATATGCGACAGATATCATAATTTCAAATAAAATATCTCCGAAATATCTTTGAAATATTCTTTCAACATTTATGTTGTTTAAAAATTAACGCTTACGCAATACTTTTATCCCGATACGGTCCACATCTTCCCGGCGCGATTAATCACAGATCGCAGATCTTTTCCGCAGGACAGATGAATTTGACCGCCGATTTTCCAATCCGGTCAATCGATCTTGCCTTTCATCGATCCCCCCTCCGCGTATCGACGACGACGATGTCAACGAGCGGTCGTTTTGTCGACCGAAGGACGACGAAGGGGGTGCGCGATTACTCCGACGGTGGCGGCGGCCTCCTAGAATCGATATCGAGAGCCACACGCGAAATTGCCGGCTCGCCTATCCACGCCGCACAAACACCCTCGCGCGCATCCCCGCGCTGCTCCGAGGGTCGACCCTCCGACGGACACGAAATTACCCTCCCTCCCGCCAAGGGAGAATGCCGACGATGTTTATGAGAGTCGGGACGCTAAGAAACCGACACTATTCTTACGTCTTTCTCTTTCTTTCCTGACCCTTCTTTTTTTTTCTTTAATAAACTAGAAGTAACTTTTAATTTCTTATTTATTAAATCTTTAGAAGTAAATCCATAACTGCAGCGTGTACATTTTTCGAATTAATACGGCGAGAAATAAAAAAAAAACGCTGTTTGTCTCGTCCTCGGTCGTTTCCTTAGAATCAACGTTGTCAACACCGCGATGCTAATGACACCGTGAAGACTAAGGCGTATCACTGAATAAACTGAAATCGAGTTTATAACTTAAACAATTTATTTTTCTTTACAATAGTCTATTCGAATTGTTCGCGGATACCGCTACTCCCTCGTTTCGAATTATTTCGTAAGATCAGAATGAGATTTACGACGTGATCGACGCGAGATTTTTCTTCATCGGCGAGAGATCCCGCGGAAATGCGAAACAGGGAGCAACTGCGATGGGGCGACGCGCACATCGCGACTAAAGCCGGGGTCGCCTCGAATCGCCGCCACCGCTACCACTGCCGCTGCCGCCCCCGTCCGCACCCCCGTTCATCGTTCGACGGGGTGCGCCTAGGGGGTGAGCATTGACAGAAGGTTGGCTTCTATGAATGAATGTCCGATCTATACACAGCGCGCTACGCCGTTACGTGTTTTCGGAGCCGATAACGCGAGGCTGATTTTGCCGAGGGTGGGCGATTCGATATCCTAAAGGAACAGCGAAGAAGTAATTGCGAAGGCGCCAAAGTCGGGGGTGGCTTTCAGCAATATCGGCGCTAAGGAAGCGAAGGGTAGTGTTCATAATGCTGGACGACCAATGTGATGCGATGTTTCGAAGAGGGGAAGAAAGAATAATTTGTACATTAAACATAGATATATGAGATGAATACATCTTCTTTTTTCCCCTGTAATGATATTAGGGGTGTCTTTTGAAATTTAATATTTTTGCAATAAAAATATATCATGAATGTATACATTATATATATTAAATTTTAATACGAATATAATTTTTAACATATTTTTAAGCATTTGATTTTGAATTAGGCTGATTTAAATATCAAATTAGACAATTGAAATTATATTCTTCTTCTATTTTTAATAAACAATTTGTTTTTAACGATCTGCAAAGATAGACCTACTGCAAAGGTAGACCTAATAATTTATCATGTAAATATTAATTAATATTCCATTAATATTATTATTAGTAATATATATATTTGTTGAAGATATTAAATTACATCATATAACATACATATCTAATTTTATTTGTCTATGTATATACACATATATCTAATTATATAATAAATATGCCGAGAATTACTGTATATTTATTACTTAAAAAGTTTAATAAACAATTTTCTAGGGAGCACGATAACGAATTTTTTTGCAGAATTCCATGTTTCTTGGTCCTAAATAAATCATTGAGTAACGAAACACGACGATAATTATCGCGAATAATGCTCAAACAAACGAGAGTTTGAGTGCTTAACTTCCCGGGGCGCGAGCCACTTCTGCGCAGCCCTTCGTGGCTGCAATCCCAAAGAGAATAGAGGGCTGTTGCAGGGAGGCATACTCAGCCAATTAACGAGCGCAGCCCTCATTTAAAAACCTTCTTTTTTTTCTTCTGCATTGGCTCTTTCCTATTTATTGTGTGTCTGTTTGAGGAAGGGGCAATATTCTTTTCGTCCCAGTACTTCTTCTTGCGCCTCTTAGCGGCGACGATAGTACAGCTTGAATAATCGATACTTCCAGCATTTCTCCGCCGCTGCACACGCACGGTTATCGGCGTCTACGAAACCTAATTGCGCGGTGTTCCGAGAACAAAGGAATCAGTGGTTCTTTATGTCGAACAACTATAGGGTGAATGTCCCTTTTTAACGTAAACCCTTATTTTTCGATTTAGTTCCGTGTATGCTGCAGTCAATTACGGAGAAAAGCATTATAAAAAATATAACTTAGATAAGAAGAAAATTTAGAGTTTTTTAATGATTTTTACGAATTCTTATCTTTTCTTATATAAAAATATGAAAATAATTAATTTTTAATTAAATATGAAAGAAATTATCCAAATATCGATAACGACGAACTTTTTTCATCTTTGTACAAGAGTTTCAAAACTACCAGATAATAATTATAAAATAAAATTTTAAAATTAGAAATACATTTTTGCATGCAATTCATAATTAATAATGTAATTAGTAATGGTAGAGATAAAAGTACTTATAAATTAACACATCTTTTATTTTAAGCAGTAACATTTCAAGCAGTTTTATTAGACTCAAATAGCAATCATTAACAATAACAAAATAAACAACAAATAGATCGAAAAATATTACAAATTAATACAATTTTCATGCAAACACACTTGCTTGAAGATAATTGCAGACGATCAAAGAGATTTACGTAATGTATCTTACGTAGAGATTTACATAGTAATCCCGCATGCACAAATTTCAAATAAAATTAATGCATTGTTTTGACCATTTGTAACATATATAACGCTTGATCATTTCATACAGAAATATATTATAAAATAAATTTTGTTTCTGCACAGCTTATAAGACGATATATTACAAGTAGATGCCAGCACACAACAATCATATTAATATACAGTCAGATTGATACATACGAACGATCCTTTATTACAAATCGCCAAATTATGGAATAAAAACGGCGGTTCACGATATCCCCTAGATCTTTTTAATGAACAATACCTCTATTTTAAGTAATTCTTACTTTAAAGTTTTTCTTATCCCGCGAACAAGCTATATGTACATCGAAGCGTGAGAGAGCATGGCGAATTAAATAACGATAAAAACATGCGTTTCTGTATAAAAGATTGTGACTTCCATTTTATTATCACATTCGAAGTTACTACTTTTCAGCGTTTGTAGTAACTTATCAACTATTTCGTACTTAATGTACGGTTTAATATTATCTGAAAAGATTATTCTAATATTTGTCGACTTTGAACATCTTTATAAATATATATCTATTTAATGGTTCATAAATATTAAAACAGGAGAAGTATACAATAAAACTAATCAAGCATCCCCAAAGAGTTACACAACACATATAGACTTTTTTCTAGTTACTGACAACATTATTAAAATAAGAAATATAGATGTATGGAATATAAATAAATTTTTTATATATAAGACTGATAAAGTCCAACCGTATATTTTAAGCATTGGAGAAAAAAAAATATTGCGAAGATGAGCGTTTTATTTTGGAAAACATCATGTGTAATCATATTAGTTTTTAGTTTTATGTTAAGTGGATATGCTTTTCTCCGGTAATTATTTTTTGTTCTCCAAGATTCCTTAAGAGATCTACAATTAAATTATTCTAGACGAAGCAGTCTCAATATAAAATATGTAAAACAATTATTATTTAATATTGGTCTAATATTGCAATCTTTGATTGCTCGTGCTGATACAAAGGATCTATTTTTTTTACAATTTTTTATTATATAATGGTGACTTTCATCTTCGATAATATTACCTGAAATCAATCACATTAGACGAAAAACTATGGGTACATTCAATATTATGATCGCTCACTTGTAATACTGAATGCACCTTATGTATTACAATCACTGTAGCGTTTTCATATCGCTTTCTACCGTTTGTTATCCAACAATAACTTCAAAGATATTTCAACTTATTAACTAAGTAAATCCATGATATCTTGCGTGGATGAATTAGGTTTGTTTACATTGGTTTGCGCATTAGTGGATGACATGAGAGGCTGCAAGGTTCCGGGAAAGTTTAAATTTGGCTTAACCTCTGGTTGTGTCGCAAAATTTACATTATTCTGGGGAGCGATAGAGTTCCACACCAAGGTGGATTGTGGCGAGTTCCAGTTCAAGGGTGTACTCATTCCATTGGAATTCCAATTCATTGGTCTATTCAACATTGTTTGCGAATTAAGTGTCGGAGACGTTAAAAATTGCGATTGCGTTAGACTAATGTCGTTATATTTATGTGCAGTATTTTTAGCAGCCGGCTGTGATATAGTCGATCTTGACATTGACAGATTTAATTCATCTAAATTATTTTTTAGCAAAGTCGCAGTCAAATCCTTCGGCTGCGATTTTACAGGTTGTAATACAGCTTTAGGAGTCAGCATTGGTTGAGACTGCATTCTTTGATGCGTTTCTTGTTGTTGAATCAACCTAGAAAAAAATCATTGTTTTAGTATTACAATTAATGATTATGCGGTTATATTTAAAGAAAACGTATTAAATCTTTGAAATATACTCGAGATATACCTGAATTTGTCTTCAATGGTTAATCCATTCTCAATATTTACAGTCTTAGAATTAGAATTAGCATTCGGTGATAGCATTTGGGGCGTTAAATTAATGTCGCTTAAACTGTTGTTTTGCATAAAGGTGGGTGAAGTCACTTGAGAAAGTGCCTGATCGAGTTGTTGTGTCTCACGACGCACAGCATCCAATTGACGTAATGCCTCTCGATGCTCGCTGGTTACTCGGTTTATCATATCGACGACAAGCGTAGAAAGTATCTCATATTGCGACATGCTAAGATTTTGCTCTATGCAGAGGGGTAACAGAAACGGTAGTACCTTTGTTGCCAATATTTCTTTGCCCATACCTAGCTTACTGTGAGTAAGTAGCATTCTGTAAATACCTAACAACATAAAGAAAAATATTTTTCTCAATCTTTCCAGTAAAATTGGGCGGATTACAATAAATGTAAAATATGTTAAGAATTTCTTTTTTTTTTTAAGTTTTGTACTAGTAAAATATATTACCTATAATAGCCATTAAAATTGCTGGTTCGCCAGAATGAGGAACTTCTTGGAGGAATGGTAATATCTGATCGAATACCAGCCAACGATCAAAACTTGGCAACATTTTCGCGAGACACAGCAAACAACTAACGCGTACTCCAAGACTAGTAGATTTCTTTCCTGGTGACAAACATATCTTTTTCATCCGTGGAAGTATGGCATTTTTTATAACTGGTCCCTCGATCATCGTCACGATATTCGGTAATGCCGATAGGCAGAGTTCTTGGAGCTGCTCCCATTCGGATTCTAATGCACGCAATAGCATAGGCACTATATCGGTCTTAATTACATCCGTGGGACACAGTTTCAATAACAAATTTACTTGTTGCATAAGAACCAAACTAATCTATGAAAGAAAAATTTTATTCATTGTATAAGTATTTTATCATCATTATCTTACTTTTATTTTATTATATCATTTCATTATTTTACTAGTCTTGTGAGGAAAATATATACTTACTTGTGGTGGATCTTCTAAAGCAAGAACAGGTTTTAGATTAGGTAGGATATGTTCTCGGAATTCTTCTATCTCGGAAACTTCCATTACTTGCAGTATACTCGGCAATACAAACGGTATCATAGGTGGATTAACTAACTCCTTATAGAGAGCAGGTAATACTCTATGTAGCACAACTCTATGTGGTAATTGTTTTAATAGCTGCGGAAGACCTTTGTAAAATTGCGATTTCTGGAGATTATCCCATTGGAATAATTTGTCCAAGTAATTTAACGTCTTCACGCCAATGTCTGTAAAATATTCGATCTGCAACAATTTATAATAATGGAGTAAATTTTAAGAATATTTTTTATTTTGAGAACATTTTTTTATATACTCTTAATTATTTAAAACAGATTTTGCAAATTTGATATATTTCACAGAAAATTATTTAGAAAAGTAAGTTACCTTGATAAATTGATGAGCATCTAATCGTAATTCAGGACTATGGCTCAACATGAGCTTTACAGTATCTCTCAGTGTATCAGGGATTGGAAGAAGTTTTGCTGAGATGTTACATCCCTTGAAATTTTCCAAGAAACGTCGACATTTTCCAAAATCATTGTGAAATTCCTGCAGCGATTGATGTCCCGAGGAATGTATCGTATATATCAGTATACCCAAGGCAAAAATATCACTAGGTGGTCCGTTACTACTTGCTAAAATGCACTCGGGTGCCTGATAATCTAACTGAGGTTGTACAACTGCAGGAAGTGTAGAATCATATTCCAGATAAGACCATGATGGCTGCAATAAAAAAATGTGATTCGTGGAAATGCAAAATACAATCATCAATCCAAATATTTATTTAGTAAAATAATATTTATTAAAATATAACCGACAAATATTCTTATCACTTAATGAAATTCCATACCTGTTTACCATCTGAATTCTGATTTAAGGCACAGAAGTCAAAACCAAATATCTTCCAAGCTCCATGAACATTGATAACAATCGATTCCGGACATAAATTCCTATGCAGTAGTTTTACATCACCATGTAAAAACGCCAAACCTTCTCCCAGTTGTAATAATCCATATCGTATCTCTATGTCAAGCAACTTGTAATCTTTCAAGTTTGTCGGAGTTGGTTGAGGTATATTCTCGTAATTACCTACGATGTATTTCATACATAAATATCATCGCTACTAAAGTAGCTTCAAATAAAACATTGCAAAATGTAATTTAGAGTGCTTTCCAGAGCAAGAGACACAGATAATACAGTGAATCATTATCCTTAATGCCAATTGTTTGCCAATATCGAACAAATATAAAATGATTATATTTGTACTAAGCCTAAACTACAATCTTTTTGTTTTCTGTTTCTTGCTTTTTGCTATTTTTTTACAACTTGACTTTTTGTTTCTTATCCGGTTTTTTGTTTTATGTCACCCGAGGTGAAAGTTTACAAACTTCGGAAGAAACAGGAAACACAGCAAGAAATACAATTGTCGATAAAACGGTTGTAAAGGGGGAAAAAAGCAAGAGGTAAAAAGCAAGAAAACAACCCAGATAGCAAAGCATGTCTCAGCAAAATTATGATGCTAGCAACTTGCCATAGATTTGTCTTCAATGATTTCGAATATACCAACATTGTAGCAACATGCAGACAATATATATATCTTGCATTGTCGGCAATATGACGGCATTGTATGATGTTGCATATTAATATGGCAACATGATGGCAATAGTACGAATTTTGATGACGATTTTAAAATTATTGACAAATTGCTGGCAAGTTGCTACTCAGTATTATCATATCGCAAAGGCATCAAGTTGCCAATAAATGAGGACTCAGTTGCTGCAATTCTGGTAGCAACACATACTTAGCAATGCATACTTAGCAAGTAACATGCCAGCAACAAGACAGGCATGTTGCTATCTGGGAAACAGCACATTGTAGAATAGGCTTTAGCTTTTTCCCTCTTTTGATTGTTTTATCAACAATTGTATATCTTGTCATGTATTTCTTGTCACTTGCAAAGTTCAACAACTTTTATCTTAGATAACAGAAAACGAAGAAGGATAAAATAAAAAAGCAAGAGATAAAAAGAGATAAAAAGCAAGAAAAGAAAGCAAAGAGCACATTGTAAATTAGACTTTACACTGGATCACTTGTGTCTCTTACTGAAGAACACCTTCAATCTTTATAGCAGTATGAAGTTTATATGAAGTCTACCTAGTACATTAGCCAGACTAGCGAACACTGGTTCAGTCGCAAACGCCAAACTGTCCCTTGATTCCTCCAATGGATGCTGCACAGTCAAAACCTGTGGATGCCTCAACTTTGTCAATTGCATAACACCCCGTTTCAGAGTCTCTAGCACGAGCTCCCGATCTGCCCTCGAGGACCATCTCTCCAGCATACGCTTTTCAAAAACAAAAATTGCTGCTTCTTGCTTGGTGGACTTTTTGTAGCCACTGTAGATCTTCCACAACAATCCTGGCCCAGCGCTCGCCACATGAACCGTTGCTTCAAACTCCCTGGTGACTGGGTTGCCGGGGAGAACACTGGACAGCTGCGATAATCCATACGCCGTATTCTGGACGGTATTGGTGATAGTGTTGCTGACTGTATTACGAAGTTTGTTTAAGACGTCCATCGTGTCAGCTGCTATTCAGAACGATGTCACCAGTGAAAAAACGCACACGTGGAATGTCAAGAAAAACGCACTCTAGAATATCGAAATTATCCAACTACTTCAAGAGATCGATATTTATACAATCTCTATATGAATGCCTCACAACGAGGGTAATTAAGATTACAGAAATCGTTGCCACTTATCGTCATGAATCATCACACGGCAAAATTTGTATGATACTCCAACTCTGATAAAAACACCTCCCAATACCAAAGCTACGTTAGCTTTGACGCTCACGACTGCTCACAGCGCTCGTGAGCATCAATTATCCTTGTTTAATATTTAAAAACAACAAGGATGAAATGACGCTTAAAGCGTCATAGGCGCCAAAACGAACACAGTCCAACATTCTCAAATTCGTGGTCCGATTCAATGGGTGCATTCAGTACTACACCACTCACTGAGCGCTCAGTGAGCTCTTGCATCTGATTGGCATATTCCGTTAGAACTAAAAATATAGACCAAACAGATTCAAGAGCTTCCTGAGCGCTCAGTGACTACATTTACACGGCACCCTTAATCAGGTTTAATAACATCCGTAGTTATGAAACTGACCAATCACAGTCATTCCATTCTTCCGAGGAACAGCTATGATTGGCCAATTTCATAACTACGGATGTTATTAAACCCGATTAAGCGTGCCGTGTAAAGCGTCGTCTATGTGAAGTAAGTTTGGTTTAAGAAGTAAGAGTAAGAAATTGACCAATCACAATCGAATGTGAGAAGAATACTCGACTGTGATTGGTCAATTTTTTACTCTTCCTTCTTAAACCAAGCTTATTTCGCATATTGTAGACAACACCTAAGGCCGGAATCAGACTACGCATTGAAGATTGAGATTGAAGATTAGAAAATTCACATTTGACCAATCGATACGAAAGGAACTAAAATTTCTTTGTCCTTATTGATCAAATTTCAATCTTCAATCTTCAACCTCAATCTTCTTTTTCCGCGTCCAATGTGCAGGAGCCGTAAGGGTGAAATCACACGGTGCGGAAAAAGACTGCGGAATAGAGAATGCGTCATTGAAGCAACCAATCAGCGCTATTCCGAATAGCGTTGAATAGCGTTGATTGGTTGCTTCAATGACGCATTCTCTATTCCGCAGTCTTTTTTCGCACCATGTGATTTCACCCTTACGGTACGTCTTATGGCCACTACTGCTGCTGCCCATTGTAGACGAACCTTAAGATAACTTCGGCGACTGACATCTACAATTCCTGAGCGCATTTTGAACTACAATGAATTGTGGCGAATCGTAGGGTAGCGCCGTGGAGAGGTTTTTCATTTCGGAGTCGTTTGTACTTTTGAAGCAATTCGGAGTGATTCGGATCGCAATACTAAGTGCGATTTGCACAGGGAGAACTGGAGTTCGTATGTTTGGTAGCATCGCGAAAGGTTTCGCCTGATGACGTGACGACGACGTAGTGGTGATCGATAGCATCTCGCACGATTCTGCGACGTCGCCGAGCATCGCCGAATACGATATTCTGCCTCCATCCAAATCGCTACGGGTTGCTATGTCGCAGTCCAATCTAAAGTAAATTAGACGATTAACATTTATTCTTTGACTGACAGCCGAGCTGCGTCGCGTACATTGCACCATATGCCGGATGGTTTTCTAATCTTACGTTGAGAATCGAAGTGAAGAATCACAACGGCTGGCAACATGTCAAACGCGACGAATTTGAGGTATACCTGCATCAATGACCTCGTGCAAAAGGCTAAGATCAATTACACAGGTAAGGAGCCACGCAGCGTGTACCAGAGGCTCCCTGCTATGCGAGAAAGTTCTGATTCGGCAAAGAAGCAAGGAGATGACGAGAAGGCATACATCTTGTTGAAGAGGTGGCTGGATTCGGTCGAGTGGTTGAGAAGAACTCATAACAAAGACGGCAAGTCGGCCTATGCTGCGAGCATGACTATTGATCAGGTAAGAAGTAGCATTTCTAAAATAACCAGCCTGACATCTCGCTATATAGACAATGGAATACATGAACATTTATATTCTAGATAAATGAAGTGAAAAACATACTTGCAGACATGAAGCAAAAGTTACAGGTACGTTATGAGCTTAATTCGAAGAAGTGCGATGATAAGGTGGAATTAATGGAGGTAGAAATAGATGAGTCTAAGGCGCCAAATAGTGACATTGGTTTGAAGTTACCAGAAATACCAGCCGAAGATATAAGTCTAAGTAGCGATAGTGACAACTTTATATCATGTGATAAATTGTATAATCTAATACAAAAGATACGTACCAGATATTTGATCATTGATACTAGGCAGAAAAGTCATTATGAAAATTCCAGGATATCGTCCGATAGATGCATTAACATCCCACAGTCTGAAATTAAAAATGGGTAAGTGAGGCATTTTCATGCAATCTATATTATTTATCAGGATTGGGTAGTACTAAGTTAAAAAGATAAAAGTTAAGTTAAAAAGTTAAAAAACTTAATTTTAACTTAACTTAGTTATATTTTAAACTATTAACTTTTTAACTTAATTTAGTTACATTTTATCGGTAACTATTAACTATTTGATTTTTTTAAGTCAATCCTCACAATAAGAGAGGATAATGAGTATATAATTTAGTAATTTTATATTGTATAATCATTACTTGTGAACGAAAAGATTCTTTAATAAATATGTAGGAAAAAAAATACGAAAAATTATGTAAATTAGTCAAACTTTTTCTTTTTCTTTTTTTTGATTGTTCGTTCAGACCAAATTTAACTTTTAACTTTTCAATTACTTTTTTATTAACTTAACTTTCAAATTCAATTAATTTTATTATAGATTAACTTCTATATATATATATATCTTAATTAAGTTAAACTTTCAAAGCTGTTAACTTTAACTTAACTTAGTTAAAAAAAAAGTTAACTTATCCAACCTTGTTATTTATATATAGATTGCATATTTGTTATTATTTATATTTATATATTTATTATATATTTAAGTTACTTATATATGAGATTATATATTTTTTTAGTTTTACTATAGCTTTATTTATATTAATTTTTCATGATGGATTTTTGCTTTCAGATTGATAGGCACTTACTTTGAAAAATATTTTGCAAATGATAAGCATTCTTATGATTTATTTGTTAATCGATCGGCACAACACATAGATATTCTAGTCTTGCTAGATTGGAATATTACACAAGAAACTTTGACGCCATGTACTCATATAAATCTATTAAAAGATATTTTCGAGAAATGGGATCCCGGTATAAAACATAAAAAGATTAAGATTCTGAACGGAGGATACCAGGAATGGTTGGAGCGGTATCCAGCATTTACAACGAATCCCAGCATCGAAGTACCTGAGTTTAAGATCATTGCGCTTGATGAAGAAATTCTCGATACGTTCGAATATCCTTCTTGGGTATACTCTGACTCAGAAGATGAGATCTTGAAAAAAGAGAAAGAGCAAGAAACGAAGAATAAATTGAATAACGTGATAGGCTCTAACAATGGTGTCGACGTGGAGATGGATCATGGTGACAACAAATCAGCGATATCTAGGCATGCCAGGTCGAATAGCAATGATACCAAATCCAAGAATTTCGTTAGTCATGTTACAATATCAATTAATGATAAACGGCCGTCTCGGAGTGACAGTGTAAATGGGAAACGATTGGAAAGTCCAGAAAGTCCAGTATTAGCTCATTCTAAGATATTATCAAGTAAAGTGCCACAAAACGAAGTGAGCGTGAAACCGGTGATTGATCGTAGCAGTAAACCGACCGTCTTGAAGGCATATGATCCACGGTGTAAAGAAGTATTAAGGTTTATGAAAGAGTTAAATGAACTTGCAAAATCGAAATCCAAGCTTGCCAATGAGTTATTGAACCACGAATATGAGCTTTATTCGCAACGTGAAAACAAGTACAGTCCTAGTGACGAGAAATATCTACGAACAGAAATAAAATCTCTGAAAGTTAAATTGGAGGATATGGTATTTGTTTATTTATTTTTTTTATAATCCGGTTCACAGCGTACAAAAGCTGTAAATTACGATAAATTTAATATTAAATTTTTCTCATTTGTTACAGCATAAAATGTACCTAAAAATCGAAACTGAATTTAAGACATATTTAAAGGAAACGGATACAATTAAATTTAATCCCACTGATGACCATGAGAAGAAGAATCTTGAATTTAATCTCTCTTTGCTACAGAAGGATATCAGAGATATTGAAACCAAAAGAAAAAAGCTACAGGAGTAAATATATCATATATTACATATTTTATTAATGTTATATGAAAGTTCTAATATATTTGAATACATTGATTGCCACTACACAACGTCATTTTGTATTATCACATTATTTTAATATATTAATTTATTTTTATCAGAAGAGATTGGTAATAAAGTTTTTATTCTCTCCAGAAGATTTAATCTTTGGCATCTATACGTAAATCGCTAACTATGAGTTAATTTGGCACTCAATGTGTTAAGAATAATAGAAAAAATGTACTTAAAATTTAAATTATTGGTAATGCGATAAGTGATTATATTTTTTAAATGTATCTATTATATTAGGAACTTTGAGATTAGCAGGCGGTTAATTAATTACAATCGCTTGTATTGCAAGAATGCATTTTCGTATTTTTATGTATCAAAAATTTTGAGTCGTGTATATGTTTTTATTGATAATATATTTTTATTAATAATTAATAAAAAGTTTTTATTAATATTTGATTTTTCAATATCTTTTATTGAATATTTAATAAAAAATTTCGCGAAAAATTTATTCTTCTGTACAATAAAAAATAATTTATAAAGCGTAACATTCATTCAAATCTAAAAAGCACTATGTCCATAACACATATTGGCTGAAAGCCATTCAAGTTTTTACACAAAAAATACTTTTTATGGCTAAAAATCTTTGGCTGAAAGCGATTTAAAAATGAATGACGAATCACAGACTGTTTCCAAATGAACCTTAAGCGTAAGGACAGACACATGATTGATTAATTATCTATTTACCATTTGCAGAAACTTAAAAAAAAAACAAAATTATTAAATAAGTGAATTTTATTATATTTAGCTTAGCAGTATTTATTTTTCTTCAACAATCATTGTTTTATGTTTATTATTACGATCTTTTTTTATCGGTGGCTTGTATTACCATTAAAATACTATGTATTGAAATTACATTATATAATGTATTTCTTGTTGTAATTCATATTATTGTGTGATTATAGAGATTTCTTGCAAAGAGAACACAAGGAGATATTGAAAAACGACAGTGATGTTCACAAGGAACCCTTGAAGACGGATGGATCATCTATTAACACCGGCTTGGAGCGTTCTTATTCGAGTCCAAATCTATTACAGGTACGAAGAATTCCGCGCTATAATTTTATAATCAATCCGTTTTTTTTTGTTATCTATTTAAAATAGCAATCGCATAATTACATAATTCCATTAGTTGGGAGATCGTAAAGCACCTCAGATAGATAGAACTTCTAAGCCACATATTTCGCCTCGAAATCAAAATGGAATTGGGAATGAGAACATCAAAGTGTCTTCTCTTAGTTGGGGGAATCGGGAGGAACGAATGACCCCTATTCACGGCACTGTTGTAAGTACTTATTCGGACAAGATTATACGGGCGCTTTCCGGCAAAATTGCTAATACGATTTTACATACGAACATTGTCATAGCTTTTGCTTTCATTACATTCGTTTTCGCGAATTATTAAAGACGAACGTCCGAGTTTTAAACGATCAAAAATGCTTATGGTGTTGGATTCTCAGTCTTCCATTTCATATAATGCTTGGCGTAAATCACGTGTATGATATCGAGCTGCGAGTGATATTGGCATGATAATAATTCATGAATAGGAATACAGCAATAATTACTGTTAACACAATATTAGTTTAAAACTTTTAGGCATTAATTATTCTATGTGTATACTTTATATTTTATATTTTCAACATTAAAAACAGCATATACGGGCTAATAAGAGTGCAGCGCGGTTACAGGTGCGCAAAACAATATTAAATCAATTTACAATTTATTTAATAAATTGTAATGTAACATCACAATTTTCTAACGTTTCGACTCTATTTCGAGTCATTTTCAGCGAAATTGAATAACAGTAAAATTAAGTAAAATTTCGTCAGTCCGCGCCATGGAGGATAAGACTCACTCACAGGTTGCCAAAATGTCAAGTGTCAAGTTCCTCAAGAACCGATATGTTTGTATGTAAGCTTTAGGTATCAAATAATTAGTGAATTTTAAATACAACAATCTTGAAATTATCGTTATTTACGTCCGTGACATGTTTGTCTGAATAGAGTCGAAACGTTCGAAAATTGATGTTACAGTTTGTTAAATAAATTGTAAATTGATCTAATATTGTTTTGCCCTGTAACCGAGCTGCAATCTTATTAGCCCGTATTTACTTTATTTTTTGTATTCAGTTTGAGAGTCCTTGTTTTATTATTACTATTTGTATATTTCAACATTACGTTTGAAATTCTGGGGAATTAATTTCAGTTTCCTTTTATTAAAAATCTTAGCTTTAGAGTGAGGAAACCAAATTAACAGATGCACAGCGCAAAAGTCATTAAGGGGATGTTGGAGTGACCAAGTTATCACATTACAGTCGTATAAAAATCTTCGAATTGATTGAACGGAATAAAAAATCCTGTAAAAGGTCAAATCAATTCGAAGTTTCAGTCAATTCGAAGATTTTTATACGACTGTAATGTGATAATTTGGTCACTCTCCTTAAGAGCATCCCCTTAAGAGGATACATAGATTAGTTAATATGCATTTTATGATTTTATAATAGATTAGTTAATATGCATTTTATGATTTTATGATGGTCGCGAAGAAACTTAGTAATTCTAGAGCACATATCACGTGCAACATAATTATATCACATACATAAATGAATGTACGCGCACGTGTACACGCGCAGTGACTCAACACACGTGGGGTTTCTCAATCCAATCCACAAACAAACTTCTGATTAGTGGTATGACAATTACGCGCCAGTGTCCGAGCAACATTTGCCAGATCGGGGATCACTTATCGGAGGTGTTTCCCTCCCGAATCCGCGATTTCTTTTTTTATTATGTTATAAAGAGGCACTTCTTACAATTAAAAGCTGATTACAATGCAATATTAATTATCCAAAAAAATATTGTGTGTGTATGCGTGTGTGTGTCCGTTAACATATTTATATAACATTAACATATCTACTAGCTTACGATTCATTCGTTCGTTAGCTTGCAATAACGATATAATGTTTAATTGTAATTTTATGCACGACAATATAATCAAACATGCGTATAGATACAATGCTTACTATCTTGTGATAAAATAATTTCTTGTTGGTGTGGTAAAGAATGATAGAGATAATGGTGTATCTTCAAAGAAGATTTATTCCATTGCAATTGCTTAATTACTTTAAAAAGGTAATAGACAGAGAAAAAACGATTTTATATTAATTTTTAAGTAATTCATCTGACAGACATGATAAAGAAATTAAGAACATTGTTCTTTACTTGTAAGTAATATATATCTCTGGTTCTTTTAAAAATTATCGTATCTCTCTCTCTCTCTCTCTCTCTCTCTCTGGTTAGAAATATTTATATTATACAACACATAATTTTGTATAGAGTTATTCATGAATGAAATTAATGGACTTTCTACAATAAGTTATTACCTAAACTTTAATGGACTTTCTATGATAAGCTAAGTTTTAAGTCTTAAATCGTAAGAAATTAACCACAGTCGAATGTGAGAAGAATAATCGATTATGATTGGTCAATTTTTTATAGCTTAAGACTTAAAGCTCAGGTAATGACTTATCATAAACAGCCCATAATTCTTAAATCGTAAAAAATTGACCAATCATAGTCAATTATTCTTTTCTCATTCAACTGTGATTGGTCAATTTCTTACAATTAATTAAGACTTAAGACGATGTCTTATTGTAGAAAGTCTATAATGTAAAAGAGGATGTTATGATAGGACTGTTTTTCGGCTAAAATAAAAAGTTCCGAGATGACAAATTACATATCATATTGAAAGGCAGTGGAGTCAAATGATCACTTATCTTAGGAAAACTTCGGTAATATAAGAGAAATCGTTATCAAAGACAGTAAATCTAAAAGTTATTAACATATCAAGATATTCTGAGAATTAAGCAACATAAACTATATCGTTAATAGTATTAATACTAAACACCATCACTTGATAAACCCTTGGCGAAAATTTTTTTCTCAGATTTTTTCATATAATTTTCAGAATTTTTATAAAATTTTTCAGAATTTCTAAATAATTTTATAACTTTCTCACATTTTTTATACGAATTGGAACACTTCTCAAAATCTACATCTTTTCTCAGAATTTTCCATATATGTTAATTATGAAATATCGTAAGATTTCTAAGATTTTTTGTAAGTATAATTTCTGATGAAATGTTATAAAATCTAAAAAATTAAAAATATTTTTTAAAAATTATGGGATGAGAAATCTCAGAATATTTCAGAATTCACTTGTATGAAAAATTATGAGAGAAGATGTAAACTTTCTGAATATTTCTGAGTATTTCTGAAAAATGTTCCAATTTGTATAAATATTATAAGAAAAATTTTCACCAGGGACATGTTTTGTTAGTCAAAGCTAGAATTAGAAACCAAACGATTATTTTGTAAACTTTTATAAATTTTGTCAAACTTTTCGTTGTCGATCAATCGCTCGAAAATCGCTTACAAGTTTTACGTGTTTAAATAATAATACAGTCCTTATTGATTAATTTTAAAGATGTTTTAATGTCTTACTCAACAACTTTTTATCAATAAATGTGATAACGTTAAATTTATTGATTTTTCTCACGATTTTTCCCATGTTCCTAATGTTTCATCAAGTTAAGCAATACATCACTCGACTCCATTTAAGTAGCCCTTTAATATGATACATAATTTATATATCTCGAAATTTCATTTTATCCTAACTCAAAAATAGTCCTAACTTAACATCCTCTTTTAATAAATATTTTAATGAATATTTAACAAATGCTAAACTCTTCCACGATTTCTTAATGGAATGTTTTAAATCATGCATTAAAAATAATTAATTAATAAATGCCGTCTATTAAAAAATAATGAATGCTAGATTGGTTTTTACGTCAATGTACGATATACAAATACGTCAGAGTGAGTGCGTTATAAGGTTTTATTGACTGTCACATGTAAATAGATCGATAAACCACTTGCTTAATTACGTTACGCGAAAAATAAATCGCGCAATCTTGCAACTGTGAGTTCCACTCTTTGAGAAAAGATTAATCGTTTACACGCAGTTATTCTTTTGTACTAAAAATTTTATAAAAATTTTTGAAAAAATTTAACTATTGTCGTATCTTATGAAAAGTTTGTTTAAAAGTTTTAAATATGTCTAGTGTTTAAGCAGATGTTTAAAATTAAAGTGGAGTACCGTGTACATAAGAGAGTTAAATAAAATCTAAATGTTTTTTTTAACGGAAAATTTTGATTGAATTCTGATTATTTGTATTTTCTCTTGTCATAACACGTGGAAGGTGTGTGCGTGTAAAAATAGCCTCCTTGTACTTACAGCATCCGGGCATAACCGGTCTGAAGAACTTGGGCAATTCTTGTTACATGAACAGCATCATTCAATGCCTAAGTAATACCACGAACTTAGCGAAATATTTTACTGATAATTCATATGCTGATGATCTCAATACGAATAATGACAATATGACACAAGGCCAAGTGGTGGAAGAAGTAGCTCAAGTAATTAAAGCGCTATGGAGAGGCCAGTACAAAAGTATATCTCCTTACGACCTAAAGGTACTTTAGAGAAGAGAGAGCTTGTAAAGTCTTATTCTTAAGTTATCAAGGTAATTTTTTTCAATTGGCATGAATTATTATCATTGCAGGTTGCAGTTGGACAATACAAATTACAATTTGAAAGCTACGAGCAGCAAGACTCTCACGAATTCCTCACATTCTTATTAGACTGGATGCATAATGAGCTCAAAAAGGTAAAAATTTGTGATGGGTATTTCGTCAAAGATTAATTAATTTAAGTACTAAAGTATTAAAATTTATCTTTTCTTCGAAATAGAACGTGAAAATGCCGATTGAAATGACTAATGCGGAGAAAGAATGGGACAAAGCAATGAATTCTCAGAGATCTATAATATCGGATTTATTTTTTGGGCAATTGAGATCCACCATTACATGTTCATTTTGCAAGCAAGCGAGTACTACGTATGAAACATTTAATAGTTTAACAATGTCTTTATCTCAATCCAATCGGTGCACTTTAAATGTAAGTATTTTACAAAATATCACATTTTATATATATATATATAAAATTATATATAATACAATTACTTGTATAATACACACAATTGTATAGTACAATTACTTGAATAATATAATTTTTTCATTTCTCTTTTCCTTTATGCGTAAACATAATATATATGATTAATAAATGATTAAATCAATTAAAACATTAAAATAACAATAGTGATACAGAGCAACAACGTAAATAACATTTAATTATTTTTATACTCACTGAAGAGAATGTATTAAAGATCGAAGCGGTTGAAGTACATTACATATTTGACTTTTAATATCTTACGTAGTGTATGCCCTTTAAAATATTGTTTTGACTTCTCTTTTTTGTTATCAGAGATTGACTTCTAGCTTGGATCGAGTAGCCTGTTTATACCTTTAATATAATTGAAATTAATTAATTTAAAATAAAAAGATATATAGCGTGTTTTATGACAATCATATGTTTCATATGGAATCATTTTGTTTTATTATTTCAGGATTGTATGGAGAAGTTTGTGACAGGACAGAAAGTGAGCGGATGGAAATGTCCTAAGTGTCAGACACCTCGCGACGCGACGAAAAAATTCGATTTCGTCAAACTTGCACCTATCGTCGTGATTCATTTGAACCGTTTCGCCGAGAGTGGCGGATGGTTAGAAAAGCGCAATACCGCCGTCGATTTTCCCCTCACGGGATTTAACTTGAAGCCATACCTCGTCTTGGAGAACACGAAGGCGATTATGTCAAATAATATCCGTAATTACAATTATACTCTCTATGCGATATCAAATCATTACGGAACAATGGATGGCGGTCATTACACAGCGTTCTGCAAAAATTCTACTCAAAATAAGTACGTATTACATTTTTCAATATATTTTAGATGTAATTTTTTATATCATTGTTATAATGGTAATGCGTATCTGTGCAGATGGTACAAGTACGATGATCAAACTGTCACGGAGGTATCACCAAACCAAGTGAAGTCTCAAAACACGAGTGCCTATTTATTGTTTTATACATCATTTCCGAACACGATCATGTAGTATGAGGACGCGGCCACGGATGTAATCAAGATCCAATTATGACGAAAGTCTTCAGTGTGATATTATTTAAGAGGAGTATATACAGAAATATGATTTTCAACGCTTTGTAGATATTAAATCGTTATATTTTGTATGATAAATCTCCTATGCGCAATTAAAGCGTATAGGGGCTGTGACGATATTGAAAGCTTTATCGGTGCTGGCATTCATTAAGAATATGTAAATACGTATGATGATTTTTCTGTATTTCTACAGTCTATTGCTTTAGATAAAGCAAAATATAGTTGCGCTCGGGAATATTTTAATATTGTGTATAATTTCGTATAATTATATTGACATAGATACATTAGTCAGATAACGTTATGTTTATTTGGCAATGATGCCCTGCATCATTATATAATTGTAGTCGAATTATCATTTTTGTTTTGTATATTAAAACGAAGTGGAAGGGGCCATAGTTCCTTGCCTTATCTAGTAATTTAGACATTTTCGAAGAATTTATTCGAATTTGAAATCCATCTGTTAAAAATATGTTTTATTTAATCACGTATTTGGCACAAATGGTTTCGACAGTCATCATGAAATAGCGTTTAACATAAATAAAATGCATACGTTGTATGCGATTCAGATCGATTAGCAGCACACTAACTGCCTTCTTTGCTGCGCTGCCAGTATTGTCGCAACGTACATTTTGTACGTGACCATTTTGTACGTGAAGTAAAACGCTTCGTCGAAACGTACGCTTCTTAAAAAAATAATTAAGTAGGATTCCGTTACGAGCTATTGTATGCGCGTGTATGTAAGTTATATTGGCTTTGAGCAGCCCAAAGAAATTTATAATTAGTCATAATTGTAATATTTCTATACTTCAAACATCTCTCACAATGAAGGCTATACCTAGCATCAGTCTTCGTAAGTGCAAGCTACTTTCATACTTCATGGCAATACGCGTTCATGTATATAATTGTATTAATATAATTTATGTATATAATTATATATATTAGTATAATTATAATTTTATATATATATATATAAATGTATTCCTAGTAATATATATATATAACGATTCTCGGGTATTTTATATATATTTGCCATATATATGTATATTGACACAGAGTATGAAAGCAACTTGCAAAAGTTAAATTAGAAGAATTTTGTGAAAACTTGCTATAGTACATCACATTATTGATTTACTATTATCATATATAATTATATTATAATTATACACATATGAAATACGTAATATATATCTAAAATGTCAAAGGACAACATCAATAACATCATGGCAATTTTTTGTTGCAATGTATCTCTATTTCTTAAAATTTGCTCCTATTCTTTGCATGAAGCATATCCTATTTTCTTTACCTGAAGTGCAATGTTTTCCCTTTATATTTTAATATCATCATGAAATATGTTGTGTTCCATGTGCTAATATTTTTAAAAATGCGATCAGTTACGAACACAAGATGTTCAAAATATCTGAAAAGTTTGCGCCATATCATTTATATTTATCATTAAAATATGTATATATTATCTCCCATACTAGGAGAATGCACGCGATTATTCAATCAATTTATTTGTTTATTGTATTAATGCTATTCTCCTTGTTATATTATTGCATTTTTAATACGTTTAATATGCATTATTACAATTAAGTAAATGTATTGCATTTTTTCTTTGTATTATTGGATTTTTTCAATTAATTACTTTAACGTGTGTCTTATCAGCTTCCATTTATACATTTGAAAGATCTGGTTTCACAAAATATATTAATGAAGAATATATGTATATCCATAATATATATGTATCAATTATTGCATATATATTACAATATGATAATGATATTGTATATTACAATGAATTGATGCCTACATTAAATTTTATAATTAGAAAAAACCAATCTTCGCTTTAATAAAAAGAAATATGAAAATTGAACTACTCGTCTCGCGTGTCTCTGTACGTAAAATGTAAAGATACGCTCGTCCATCGTATCTATTCTGCTAATGAAACACTAATTAATTGTACCGCTACATTACGATCGACATGTTTTCGGCGAAGTTGTCTCGTTCGCGCCGCAATTCGCGAATCGTGCTCGTATACTCGCGTCAGTATAGCCGCGATTGTCGCAATTAGCATCGGCCACCCTTCGCGAAAGTGCCGAACTTTCGCGCGTCGTTAATAACTGCTGCGCAATCTGTAGTTCAATACACGTCCCGGCGCGCGATCCCGAGCTTTAATCGGAAACTTCTTGTCGTTTTTCTCGGCTCGCCGTCCCCTTCCTCGGGGAAATTTATATTCTTTTATCCTTTAATGCGACTTCTCCCCCGGGGGCACCCCCTTTCCCACCGTGTCGTCACCGGGCGCTCGCTCGGCCCAACTTTTTCCATATTCCAATTAGGAATATTTCCCATTGATTTAAGGCCCGGCCGCCGAGGAGGCGGGCAAATATTAACGGCTTAACGCCGCGATAAATTTACAGCGCCGATACGCCGCGGGGGTTGCAGCCTCCGGCGTGGCACCCCGTCCTGGAGGAGGAGAACCTTCCTCCATTAGGGGGAGGGGGCGACGTAAGGATCGCGTGTGCCGACACACTTTACGAGTCGCAAAAACTCTCGTTAACATTAATCACTGTGCTTATCCGAAATCGATACGTCGAGGCCGCGAGGGTGAACAGCTAGGCCGCGCGCGTGTCACCCAGCCTATTTACGAGTGTTTCTTTCGTTTCCTCGATTCTCGCTAAGAAAAAGGAAAATCACCTTCGGAGGGTACGGTTGTACGTAAAATCTCCGATGAGATGTTGAGGACGAAAGCGATCGAGAGACTTGCGAATAATATATATAAATAAGCATGCCGAGCCTTCGATGTTCTTTTCTTGAAGATTTAATTTATTATTATTGCGCCATGTGATCTTAAACTGCAGTTATATTATTTATTATATTATTTATTTATATAATATTATTTATTTAAACAATTATATTATTTATTATACGCGCGCCATGCTTTCAGAAGTGATCTCGGAGAAAACGTATATAAATGTTTCTTCTACAGCTATTTTGGATAAATCAACATTTAGAAGAGCAACTTAATTAATCCCTTCCCACAAAGAGTTCAAAAAGAATTCAGTCGTATGTCATCAATTCTGAATTCATTTTCAGATGGAAAAAAATTTTTTTTCTGAAAAGTTCTGAAAAGATAATTCTTTTTGCATCTAAAAATGAATTCAGAATTGATGACATACGACTGAATTCTTTTTGAACTCTCTGTGCTATCTAATTGATAAACATCAACAATATAATTATTACATAATAGTCAACAATATAACTGTTATGTAATATACATATATGTATAATATTATATATATTTGTATTGTTGGGTAAAAATTATAAAATTGATTATGTTATGTTACTATTGATGTTTACTAAATTTTTCTATAATATGATGCAATATTTTGATGACGAATTACGTTTTTGTCTGCCAAACGTTTTATTATTGGATTGTGAAAATTTATTTTAAAAAATATAAGCTCTTGATATAAAAGTTACAAAGAACCTTTTTGTTTTTAGATTGACATTGTTCTACGTATTAATTCTTTATACTGAATAATTAATTTCGTGTTAAATTTACACTAAGTTATTTAAAAGTTTCAGAATGTCGATTGTGTAGCAATAGTTTTAGATTTAATAACGTAATTAAAAATCTCAAGAATAATTTGATATTTAATAATGTAATTAAAAGTGTTTTTAGAACTTGCAGTAATAAAGGAGCGTAAATAATCGAGTTATTCTACTTACGTGACGTCAAGTAGTTTCAGTCAGTTTAAAATCAGACGTAGTTCGCGGCGTCGCGCATAGATGGCGCTCGCAGTGACTTCGTCATGAACGTTCAGAATTTCGGATAATTCGGATCCCGCGCATTCTCGCTTCCCGTGTTCCTGCATGATTGTTGCTACCTATATCTATTTAAGTGGCTCCAGCTTTGTACTGATCATGCACGATTACACTGCATCTCTAGGTAAATGTTCAATCACAAGAACGAACTCGATAATGAGGTAAACGTTACTTTTACGCCACAAAACCGCTTCGTTTTATCGAACACTTTCTGAAGCGTCGAAAGCTTCTCAAGCAAAATGCAAATCATCATGACGTCAAAATGGCTCCAAAATGAGTTACTTTTCGATCATCAGTTACGATTCATAATCGGTACGATCAACGCGATGCTACAAATGCTTTAAAGTGTTTTTTGATCGGTCAATTTGTAAAATTCTTTCTTCTGATTCGTCCATCAAAGGCGTCAAAACATTTATAGTGAGGCTTTGACCACAGTCTTTGACGTCATCGTGATTTGTTTTGCTTAGATCTCTGAATTTTGAAGGATTGACGATAGCTTGTTCTAATAAACATCATTTCGTAATCTTATAGGTTATATAGAATTTTAAGATTATCAAAAGATCATAACATTGAAGATGACCCGATAAGTGGTCGAAACGTTTGTTGAATGTTTAAATAGGTTATTAAATTTTATAGCAAACAATATCTAGCTTTTTGCTCGTAGCCCTTTATACATTTACTTAGTTTTTAGTCGCGCAAATACAAATGTTCAAAATAAAAAAGAGCTATATATAAGACATGGTAATACCATGATTTCAGACTTTTTCTATCGTATATGTATCTATTGTAAAAATAAAAATCTATAATATTTATCATATTTGAAAAGCTGCTTGTGATTGTTTAGAGTTAATATCCAACTCCAAACTATAGCAACGATGTCGTATCACTTTCGAAAACATTTTTAGATTTATATCTAGAGAAACTGAAGTTCGCACTGGTCGTAATATTTTTGTGTATGCTTGTGATAAGGAACTCATTTGATAAAAGATAGGTTTAAGTAACAATTTTTACGTAAATAATTATATAATTTATGTGAATAGATATCCAGCTAACGCTAAATATTCTTGAAATATTCATAAAAGGTTCCTAAAATAAAAAAAAATCATTCCAAGAGTATTTTGGAATATTCCGAAATATTTACGGAATGTAAAAGCAATATTTAAATATCGGTTAAAGTTAAAAATTCCATTTATATGTATATTGTTATATATTCCGAGAATGTTTCATTATGTATTCCGCAAAATTTTAATTTTTTCAGATATTCCAGGTCCGGTCGTCCCCGAATCATTTTTTAAACAAAATTGTACTATGAAGAGAACGTACATGTCATGCTTTCATCTTGAGGCCCAATTTTGAAGTTCACAGGCGAAATCATAGTGGAAGAAATTTAGCTAGGTGTGCCATGGTGTGCTATTGCGTACAATAGCGTACATGATTGAGCATACATTTTTTAACAGCTAATATCAGAACGTGACACCTTATCCACTATGTTGCCCCCGTTATTTGAATTAGGCATATATCAGGATACTAATAAATCATTAAATTAGTACTATATTTAAATTTTTACAGTGATGCGAACTTCTATAAAATCAATTAGTTTCTATTTGTAAATAATAGGCCTGGTAGAAAATGGTTGAATTTATTTTTGAAAAGACATTCTAAAATCATTTTCAGAAACACTGAAATATTATCAAAATATTTACTGAAATCTACGTATTCTTTTAAAAGGAAAACTTGTATACTGGTCATTTACTAGTACACATTGGTCATTAATTAAAACTTATCAGTCATTCACTAGTGTTTCTTGTGGTTTTTCACTTTTTTAATTAAAACTATTATTTTTGTCTTATTTTTTAAAGATAACTTATGATATTTTTAAAGATTAAACAACCAACTATTATCTTTGAGTGATTTGTTATCTTTTCTCTTTTATACACGCATTATAATTCACTTTTTATATCGTGAATCTCTTACTTGTTCTGACTGGTGTAGTGACTCTAGCCATGTGCCAGGATGGCCGATTATTTCGAGGAGAACGTTAATTCTTTTGCAACAGATAATTTACCTCACGCTTGCAAGAAGCGAACGTCCTTCTAGGAATTTGTTTTAGGAAATCACTTCTTCCATTCAGATTTTTTGCGTCTTCCTTCCTCGTCTCTCATCCCGCTCCATCTCTCTACCCGCGATGACCGATTAATTGCGCACTAATGCTCTTCCTCCGGGCGCACTCGCGAACTACAGCGATCGCCAGGACTAAGTTGCAAATAATTTCGCCAGACATGGATACGTGGCTTCATATAGCGCAAGTTACGGAGATTGCGTTGTAACCGCGATTTAATCAGAATACGGAGGTACCAATTAACAGTATATCGCGTCTGTGCGCTACTTGTGTAGGGATAACAAAAAGGACTTGATATTTGTATTACATATATTAAAATAAAATTATTTTTTTTTTTTCTTTCCCTCAGTTATGTTTATTATATTGTTGTTCCACGTATGGTTGCATCGATCGTTACACCGAATTTCCGATTGCTACAAGGACAATCGATATGTATAGCATTGTAATAAATAATAAAATGCAAAATTTATTCTAACATATTTTCTCTTTTCAGACGTAACGAATGAAGGAAGATCGATAGAAGAATCGAATAAAAATCAATCTGTTCTGAAGAAAGATCGGATGGGAAAATCTGTTCGGAAGCACGGATCTAGTTTGGAAGTAATCATAACCGGTAATTCACCTATTTTGCACTTCTTACAAATTTTTTTATTTCGTCTATTTTATTGTCCACTTCGATAAGTTTGAGTTAATTGAGTATAAATCATACATGCGATATTCGTCTTTGTTTTTTCAAAATAGAAAAACTTGATTACACACAGATGGAAAAAATGTGTTGAATTTAACATAAATCCCAAACGGTCCACTCAAATTTTTGAATTAATTTTACACAGGATGAAAATATGTTAGAAGATAACAAATATTATGTAAGAGAATAAATACAAAGAAGGACCATCGACACAGTTTGTAAACAAACCGTGGAAACATTTTTTTTTTTCCCAGAAAATTAACATTTATAATATGTTAAATTAACTCATATTTCAATCATTTGTCTTAGAATTTACGTTTTGAAACACATTATTTTTATGTTACTTGTTCACTTACTCATAAATTGTGTCATTTAGCACTAAGAAACATTGAATATCAATTTCACAAAAAAATCTTTAAATAACATAATCATTATGTTAAATTAACACTTGAATATAATATCGTTAAAAAATTCAATACAATATAATATCATTAAAAAATTCAATACAAACTGTTAACACAAACGTGAGTGGACCGTTTCCAGCACAAATACACAAATTTTTTTACTATGTATACTATCTTAATTGAACAGAATTTGAAGTAAAAAATTACACTCTGATAATCAACATTTTATTATCACACACATATAAAGAAAAAATATTATTTTAACGATATTTTACTCTAATTTCGTTCTTTGCAATTAAACGAATATTTAGCCGGTTTTTAAAGACTAAATGAATTTTGATCGAATAAAAACGTATATCGATTACAACGATTTTAACGCACGGAGCTGAAAATTGCAGCGTGCGATAATCGAGGAGGGTGGGACGGGATAAATGAAGTGAACGCATTACGAGATATATAATATAATTCTACAATTATACCATAATACGTGTTCCATTTATTAAATTGGAGATATAATACACAAGCGATAGATAACACGTATGTATAATTTATACAGTACTTTATACAGATTGTCTCTACCTCGTCCATTAACAATTTACCTAGGTTTACTGTACAGCAATGTGTTGTCGGATACTCGATAGACGTTACAAGAGACTTAGGATGCGCCTTTTAGGAAACGATCGTTCGATTAATCACAGCGCAAAATAGCGAAGCGTTCTTTCTTATCTTTTTCTTCTTTTTCTGCGTCTGGAAAACGTTCTTCGAATCCTGTTGCCCCTTCAGGGCTCTACCCGCTGCCGAATCTTTCTGAACACAGCGATTAACGCTTATCAAGTTCTACGACTTGCATTCTCGCCGCATGTTAGACTAAAAGGCAGTCCGGTGTTTACATGAAAAAAATCAATATTTTTTTTCAATCTGTAAAAAGCTTCGAAGATAAACTTAAAATCCAACATTTAATTTCTCTATAAAAAGACATAATAATAATATATAATGAAAATTAAACTTTGGCAAATATACTCGTTAAGGCGATATCGATCTTTATATTTTTATTGGTATAATGTGAGTGTTTTAGAAAACAATTATTAAAGTATATAAAATCTTCGTAAAATTTCCTACGCCATATACAACCAAAGTTTTAAGCTCTGTTAAAAGAACGCTCTTACATTTCGGCCTAAAACTTAAATAATCATATTTAGCGCTAATCTGCGGCAAGAATACAAAAAGTTCGTTCTTTTTAGTTGCACTTTTACTTTAGTTTATTTCCTTTTTTTCTTCTCTCCTGCCTCTCTCCCCCTCGAAAGCCCGAATATACACTTGTCTCATTTTAAATGCGGAAAATGTAAGGAAGTGCAGCTGAAAAAAACCGAGCCAGAGTTACGAGTTTAGACGCACGCCACGTGCGATTTATATATATATATATATTTATATATATATATATATTCTCCTATTCCTCTGTATTTTATTTTAGTCTACAATAGACGATATCTACTTACTTCACTTACGCGCCTAAACCGAACGCCGTATTAAATACGTTAGATATCACATTCACGTTTATCGTATATCTACATAATATACAAAGTTCATTTTTGCGTGATTCGACGCGCAAAGTTCATTCGAACGTGTTCGAAATTCACGTGTAATTCATCTCTCAGATATATTTTTTTTCTTTTATGATAGATACTCGACTTTAGCTTAATTTACAGGCAAATGAAGGATTTTTAAAAATCTCCATCTCTTGTTTACAGTTTAGACAAATAAATAAATATTCGTACATAAAGAATAAAATTCGTACAAAGATAAATAAACTAACTTTTTAACAATAGTCACTTTTCAAACAAGGGAACATCTTTAGTTCTTTTTCTGAGTTTTAATTCTCCGGCAAATAAAATTTCTTTTCTGGAAACGCTTTCCTAACAAAGGCGATTCACAAACGATCTTTATTTGTCGATAGCGAGATCACACTAGTTCAATATGATTGGTTAAATTGTTTTGTCTCGTGTTGTTTTACAATTTCGGTGCCATTCAACATGCGATCGGAAAGTTGCAAGATCTGTATAATTATCTATTTATAAACGTAATAGTATTTTTTACGTTTAATGAATAGACAATTTTATTAACATGAGCACGAAATTGAATGTTAAATGACACTATCCTCTTGTAAAATAACATATCTTTGCATGTTTCGTGAATCCGCAATATTTAATGCTTTCCAATGATAGGGTCAGTCACGTGTTTGTGGCGCAGCGAGTAATTTTCTCGGGGGGTATTCTTTTTTTGAGTCCAGTGTATTTACGTATAATTATTTTATTCAATCGGGGGAATAATTCGCATCCTTTCCGGGTGACGAGTCGACTAGTTAGAACGATGTACAGATTGCTAGGCCCTTGGATTTATGGTTATCCATTAACACCTTCTTGACGGGGGCTGACGTTACGTCGCGTGCGTTGTTTACCATATTTGCCGTGCGTTTGTTTGTCGGATGGATAACAAAGCCCCCAGCGACTAATCTGCTATCGCATAAGCAGCTCGGCAAACCTTCCTATCGATTCCTCCGTATGCTCTCGTAGCTACAGACTAAATATGCACACGCGATTGAGAGATTTTGGGGACGGTAACACGTCGCGATTCAGAAGGTGGTTAACGATATATGGACGCAGTTATATTTTCCTGCCAAACATGATAAGCAACATTGCGTAATATAAAGCAACAAAGTTGTCATGTGATGCTTCCTAAGCCGATTTTAAATCGACAGATGCACGCGGATTCTAATTTCATGTATTTAACACTGCATTATTTAAAATGACTATACGTTCTTTAAAATCTTTGGAGTGGAATCTAATTCTAAAGATAAAGAATGATAATTGAGGCAGTATTAGAAAGAGTGACTCAATTGTCAGTTTTTAAAAGTGAAATTTCACTTTTTTGGAGTTAAATCCCACTTCAAAGATTTTAGAGAGCTGTTTCGTGATGATTTCATTTGAAAAAGTATAAATTTTAACATAAATATCGATATTTGATACGATACATTTGACTGGTCAATTCCGATTGCGTTAAAAGCATTTATTGTACACTAGATTCTCGTTTCTTGGAGCAAGAGAAAAGAGAAAGTAGTTAAAAAATATTTTTGGCATCTTTGCGCGAAAACAAGTCAACTTTATAATAATAAATTGACATCGTGATCGCTCGCGACCAATTAAAGTCTTCGGGTTGATAAACATGCTCAATTTGATTTTATTTTACATTTCGAGATTAGCGTTGAATCGATAGTCTCTATCGATACGTTCGAATTATCATAGAGTATGGCAAATGCATAGGGATGTAATTTAAATTCCAATTAATGCCAGGTCATTTTTTTGGATGGCAGATTCATTGTATCGAAATTTTTGTTCAACCTTCTCTTAAATGAAAATGTTTCTCTATTTAATAATTGCGATATTATATTCACAATAATACAAATTTTTGAATTGATATAAAAAAATAAATAAATAGTATTTTGCTTTATACATTGTAACGCTTAATTCTGATTTAAGTAATTGTCTTTTCTCCAGTACTTACTTTACTAGCTCTTGAATGAATCTGCCATCAACAAAATCAACGCTTTGCAATTCGCAATGTCTCAGAGCGAATCAAAGCACTCGTTAATCGCACTAGTGATTGCATGATTATGTTAGCAATTAGCGGTTACTTTTCAACCAATCAAAACAAAGTAGTCACCGATTGCTCTGCTCTAACTGATTGAAAAATAATCCTCAATCGCGCAATCGCTAGTGTAATTACGGCTTTAGAACCAGTCTAAATTAATGGCAATCATCGTAAAGTTTCAAAGAATCACGATTGTTCTCTATCTATACTGACTATACTGACATAACTGCAAATAATTTGGCATTATCACGAAACACATCCCGTTTTGCAAACGTATGATGTCCCGCAAATCGCGCTTCTTCTCTGTAAATTTTGCGAAATTTTGCAAAATTTTTTAATAATTTTGGAAAATCAGATTCTCCTGATCAAAAGACGACACAATTAAACTTCTCTATTTAAATTTTTGTTCCAGCAAAAATTCGTCTGAAGTTAATTCGGAAATAAGTCTTCTCCACTCTTCTTCGTATATCTCCTACTCGTAATTTAACAAGAATCAACTTCAACTACCCTCGTTCTCAATCTATGTTCTCTATTAAAATTTTAAAACCATTGTCTTGTGTACTTTCCTTAAAACGAAGAAGACACGCGACTTTCCAGACATCCCAATATGAAAACTAAATACGTCACTTGCGATGCCGCGTTAAGCGTCCATTTAAATCACGAAGAAAGACACGCGAACACGCACACTCGTGTACGTACGTCTCCCTCTTTCTCTCTCTCTCCCTCCTTCCTCCGTTTTTCTCTTTCCATCTCTGCTGCCGTATAGTCGTTCCGCGATCATTTCCGAGCCGACACGCGCGTTGTTCTCCGAACAAGCCGCGAGAAACCCTCCGGAACGCGCCGCCCCCGAGCCACGCCTTATCCTTCTCCTCCGCATCCCTCTTTTCCCTTTTTTCGCGTCCCCGCGTGTCCCCGGGCAACCCCCGCCGTCCCCGGCGGTTCTCAATGCCTATACTGCTGCTCGAGCTCCCTTTGCCCCCCCCCCCCCCCCCCCCCCCCCCCCCCCCCCCCCCCCGCCACTGCCGCCACCGTCGGCTTCAGCATCACTGCAACCGTCCTCACCCTCGGCGACGACGCCCTCGACTTCCTCCTGCCGCCGCTTCGCCGTCGCCATCTCCGCCGCGTGCTTCTTCCGCCACTTCGTCCGCCGATTTTGGAACCATACCTGGAAATCCAGAAACGGACTCGTGTTAACAGGTCCATGATTAAAACGTGATTTTAATTTTTCCGATGCATTCGTTAAGTTCAAGCCCGATTTCGCCAATCTCCGAAAATTATAATTTTAAATGATTATTGAATATTCATGTTGTAGTTTTATATTAGTTATAAAGCGATAAATGTAAAACAAGATAAAAATTAAAAAGACTGGATGAAACTGACATTCTTAAATCGTATATATCTGTATATTTAATATAAAGGCGGTATTTATAGGGCGGTATTGATAGTCGGTTCTTATTTCAAGACTGTCTCAAGATGCTAATGCGGCTCTCTGATTGGTTCATGACACCTCAAGCTAAACTTAAGATGATCTTGAATATAAAAACTGACTATGAATACCGGCCATAGTTGAATCTTATATTCAAGACCATCTTAAGTACAGTCTTAAGAAGTCACAAACTAATCAGAGGGTCATATTAGCGTCTTAAGACATTACTTAAGACGGTCTTGAAATAAGAACAGACTATGAATACCGTCCAAAAACTAAATACTTCAATGTGACAAAGTATATCAAATGTTTTCGAATCTTCTTAGCGCAATCGTTTCGTCATAATAATCAAATGCCAATAATTCTTCCTATTACAAAAATATTCTAATTTCATGATAGTATTTTTGAATACTATAGTTTTTTGAGAAATTTCATCTTTTATATTCACAGCTAAATTTTAAATACAAATATAATTAGAAATGACGACGAGATAGTCTAAACCTACACATTAATTCGATTTTCAAAGAAATCGAAGAAATAGATTAACCCTGAAAATAAAAATCATCGCGAAGCAACCCTCTTCGATTCGAATCGGCCGACGAATTATTGAAATAGTTGACTCTCGACGTCTTTAACATCGCCCACCCGCGGAGTCCATTCGACCTCTCTCGATTAATACGCTAGCCTCGACTCTAGCGGGCGTCTATAACATTTGAATTAACGGGCAAAGGTCCCGGAGAAAATTCATCGGCAACTGGCCTCCCGCGGGGACCGGAGGGGGTTGGAAACGGCGCTAACTTAAGGTGCCCCTCTGCACCTATAAAGCTTGAGATACACAGTAGGAGTCTGTGTCCCCGCAACAATGTATTTAATTAACGTAACGGGTGTCAGGGGAGCACGGGGGAGCTTCACCGTAGCGCGATTGCACCCACAAACCACCCCCGATCCATGCCAGCGTGTGGCCCCCGCTAAACTCCTCCCTCTTCCTCTTCGCCCTCGTCCTCCTTCCTCCGGCCACCCCGTCGCACCGCCGCTC
>NW_017257590.1:99978-114693 GCF_001594055.1 Mycetomoellerius zeteki | reverse complement strand
TTGTTCAATGGCCGCCAAGTCGAGAGCTTAAATTAAAGATATAAGCATCCCGGCGAGCAAGCGCGGGCGCGAAGCGGTAAACGAATTAAAAAGTAAACGGCCGGCCGTAAAAGTTAATGGTTGTTCGGATGAAAATTAAAATACTCGAGGAATTAAGATAACGGAGAGGTAGGCGAATGGACAATCTGCAGGGATTGACTGCAGGCAAATGTCGGATGTAAAAAAGCAGTTTGGCCCGGTAACGAAAGTCCAATTTATATTTCATGTTGGTCTTCATAAAAAAAGAAGAAAGAGAAAGAGACCGAGAGGAAGAGACAAAGGGTAAAAGAAAGTGAGATACGCGAAAAGAAGATTAGGTGGCGCATTCAGGCTGTCGTTCAGTCGCTTTTTTTTTATCCTTAATTACAATTTTTTAAAGAATTTTTCTTGATTTCTAATAACAAATCTTTTTAATAATTCTTTTAAAAGACTCCTTATCCTTTTCTCTTTCTCCAAGATGAAACACAAATATTTTCGATAAATATTTTAATCAAAGAAAGAAAATATTTTTTTAGAGGGATGCCAAGACTTAAGATTAATAATGCATTGATTTCTCGATTCGAAATATACAAACATTCCGCAGAAAAAAATAGATGCTCGGACACGGGTTTGCCTACGTACGATTGTGATAAACAAGCTACTTCCGTCTGCGAGGATTCGCAATTTCAGAGATATCGTTCAATGGATCGGAGAAGCTGAGGACAATCAAAATTGATGCTAAGTTTACCGAACTCCCCTCGGGATCGTGCGAGCCGACCTAGTTTCTCTCTATTAGTACCGACCCTGTTTACTTTGCTAAAACAAACTTTAAAGACGATAAAGTACTTAGTTAAGCCCTTAATAAATTTAAATGCGATGTCCTATTTTTCCAGAATCGTGGATTGTGTTTTGTTAGATAAAGATTTATCACGTCCTTCTTTTCTAGATAAGAATGTTCTTCTCTTCGTTAATTCCTAAATGCACGCTTTATCAAACTTACTTTTATCAAGATTATTGTTTGTAAAGGCGACTAAAATATTTGCGGCCGGTTTAATCAAAATTACCTAAATTTTGTTCATCAGAAATGCATTTTTAATAAAATAGGGAAGACCGGGGCTTGTTGGCTTTTTCACAATTTCGACATTAGATTTTTTAAACAATTAATTTTTAAACAATTATGATTAAAATATACTCATATGATAGAAAGAACCTCTCTCTACATTTTTATATCAGTAATGGTTCTATACACTGTATAGTTTCTTTGTAATAAATGAAATATGAACATGCTGCATTATAGTCAACTTGTCCTGAGTAATGTGGGGTAATATCACGGTGTGGTATATCACGGTGTAAATTGCTTCTATGATAAACTCTATATTAAATTAACAAAAACGTAATAGAAACAAAACTCAGATAGATATGTACTTTTTAATAAAGATTGCACCTTTCAAAGTTATTTTGTAATGGCAATCAGCAAAATGTTGTTACAGAAAAACAAATATAAATTTTATTTTATTCTTATTTATTATTATATAATAAATTTTATTTTTGGCTGAACTTTTGCACTACTTCATCTTGCTTCCTTTTTTCTCCAGGAGGAAAAAAGAGGAACAAAGATGAATTGATGTAAAAATTCAGCCAAAAAGAACAGGCCTATGGTCAACTTGCTGCTTATGCCAATGAGTCTCAGTCTCCCCTATCATTTACGTGATTTTAATAATAACAATAATTATAATAGGACTCTCGAATAAACAATATAAAAATAGATAGAGTAGGCTAATGAGAGTCAGCAACGATAAACAGCGCAATTATTTAGTGAATAATCAATATTCAGAAATTGGATTGATATCTTCTTTATCTGAACGTTTCAACTCTTAAGCCATTTAAATTTGGTTACTCATCTCTCATTTTCTAATGAGATTTTTTCTAAAAATGTCAGATTAACAACGCTTCATCTTTGTCAATTTGAAAGTGACTTAAGCATTATGGACATGTGAGCTATTTATTCTTGTATTTTTTTGCTGAGGAGGACTTCAAAGAGAGTTGAAACGTTCAAATAAAGAAGATATCAATCCAATTTCTGAGTATTAATTATTCACTAAGTAATTGCGTAATTTTAATATTTTTGTTTTTATATTGTTTAATAAATTGCATTAGTTATTATATGACAAAATTTCTGTACGCAGTATAATTTTGAAAAATAGGGCGGACAATTCGCAATTCGATCTTTCTCGATGAAACGATGAAAAACCGATTTGGGGGTTTAGTCGCAAAGCCTTCCCTATCGTTATTCTTTAAATCGTCACGACTGATACAGTGCGAAAATGTAAATGCAAAGAAAGTCCTGACCGGCATCCATCCATCTTATTTTTGAACGCATTAGTCACGCGCACGTTGCGAGACGGGGGCGGAAAAGCAGCGGTTGTCGTTCTCTCTTCCCCCTCGACGCCGACGTTGCGCGTCGCCTCACAACTGTTCGATTTATTAAATCAGGATTATCTAAGCCCATTACTTTGTCCCGTCGAGAGCTAGATACAAAACCGCATTTGTAACTCGCGTAAAGCCCTTAGGGCGGGCCCGCAGAGAGCGGCACTGATTTCCGCGGTCGTCCACCTACCCTTTCCCTCCCTTCCTTCGTAGCAGATAATACCGATAGCATCTGATCTCGCCGTTGATATCGCCGCTGGGACAATTTATTATGCGAAAGATTACGTCCATGTGACTCAGTTCTCACCCTCGAAGGGGGTGACAAAATTCGCGCTAGTATCTTCTCAAATCAAAACTATGATAAGGCCATCGCGAATCTATAATTACCCAGATAAATGCTATGACCAAACGCATAAACCTTATTCTTGACCGAACTGTTTAAATACACATGATAGAGTAGTTGTAAAAATTTATTTTATTTTTATTGTATTTTAATTGCCTAGTAAAAATAGATTTTAATGTTTTCTGCTAATATAAAGAAAAATTTTTAGAATGTTTTTTATTACAATAACGATTTTTTTTACTACAACTCTCTTTAGAATTAAATTATTAGGCGTTAATATTTAAAAAATTTTTCTTATTGTTAGTAATAAGAAGACTTTTTTTTCGAAAATAAGGGTTGTATCAATAAAAGCATTCTTAATAAATGTTTCGAAGAAACATAATTTTCGTTACGAGCGACGGTTGATTCTGAGATGTAACTATGTAGTGATAATAAAAAGACAATAGAGAAAGGCATACACAAATACCGAGAAGGTAAAACATAACAAGAGAAAAAGAAGATTGTCAAAGCAGACACGCAAAAGAAGACGGAACGGAATGGTCGAGAAAAAAGCAAGGAGTGTAAATTAACGCAAAACCTAGATATAGGTGGAAATCGGAGAAGAAAAGAGAAAGAGAGAAACGACTGACAAGGTGGGATATTCCGTTGGGGAAGAAACGAGAGAGGATCGAGTTAGGGGCCTTAAGGGGTGGCACAGAGATTACGAGAGAAAGAGAGAAGGAGAAATGGAAGAACTGTATGCATAGGAACGGATTTCGATGTAAATGCGTGGAAAGGAAAGGAAACTGCGGATTGCAGTTACAGATTATTCTCCGTCTTTCCCTCTTTACCTTCCCCTCTCTTCTTCTTTTTCTCCCTTTCTCACTCTCACTTATCCAAAGCCGCGTATATTCCAAGATGCTATTGGCGCAGCTCTGATAGTTCTAATCAGTTTTTCCTTCTGCTTTCCACAGGAAAGAGATAGCACGACGACATATGTAGCTCTTTCGTTGCCATTTGCGAAACATAACTTTGTATTAAAATACAAATAAATTATAAACAATATAAAAAATTCTTGTTATAAACAATATAAAAAATCATACGAATCTATAATAATAAAATAACGTCAGCTATTATATCAAGCTATTATTACTAAGAACTAACAATAAGTATACGATAAAAAGATATTTATAAAATATATTTTTTTATATTTAGAGGAATAATTTATATAGATATGTAAAAAAGAATTTGTTATTCGTATTACAAATTAGCATAAAAGTTATACTAATTGTAAGTTGCTATTAAGTAAGTATGAATTATGATTGAGTAGAGGGCAAAATGGTATCTCCAGTAAATGACAATTTAATGATTTCTCGTTCGTGGGAAGCAGATCGCGCTGAAATGGAGCACTTAGTGTTCTCGAGGATTTTCGGTAACGCTGATTGCCAAAAAGTCAATTAATCGGAAGCGCTTCCAGAAATACGGCAGAACTTCCGTTCCGTACAATTGAATTACGTCGTGTATTAAGAGAACGACAGCGCGGAACGATGTACGCAAGTGAAATATATTTTTCTAATTAAAAATCAAAGGAAGGGAGGAAAAAGGAATCGTGTTTTCTGTCTCTACTGTATTTGGAATGCATTATTTTCAATGGCTTGGCACGCTTCTCCACTAGTTACTACTAGCACACGCATCGCATATAGAATACCCATTTTCAATACTTTTGCCAATAACCCAAATGGATACATTACAACCAATCTTTTTTACTTCTACTTGCATTTAATCCTCTCAGTAGCTTCCTATATTTTTCCTAATTAAGCACACAGTGGTACTTAGTAAATTAAAAACTAAATAAATCGAAATTATTTTTATCAGTTTAGATTCATGTATTTTTTTGTTTACAAACGCGACAAAATATTGTCCAATTTATTGACGTTATAATTTGTTATTTCACATAAATAATATACTTTGGAAGTAATGCATAATATATTTTAGTTTACAAATATTTTAAAATAAATTCTCTCTTATAAATTTTTGTAAATTCTTAATTTTCTTCGTAAAATTTTTAGTTATAGAACAATTTCAAGTTGTTTCTATTTCGTTAGTTAGAATTTATACGAAATGTATAATATAACAAATATTATAAATTCTTTCATGTACTTAAAAAAATAATATTGATGAGAAAGATGTTATAGAAATTGATATTCGCGTATCAGTCAAATTTTCCATCACGGAGAACTCGTTCGTTGTTTTTAAACAGCACGTACGATTAATCCGCGATCGATCTGCCGTTCGTTGAGATACGCGAGATCCTACCACCAACGTCGTCGTCGCGTCGACGAACGTAACTCCCGTAACTTTTTCCAAAATCCATATCCGCGTCTGGCGCGTAAAAAAGGTGCACCGGAGCTTAAAAATTTATCGGCGATCCGATGAAAGCGTACCCTTTGAATAATAAGCGATTCGACCAATGATGCGGAAAACCTTCGAGTAAATGTCACACATGACTCCGCACGCGTCGTTAAGCATTACCGCGACCCCGCGCGTTTAGCAGAATTTTATCCTTGAAACCCCTTTCCTCTCATCTTTCGTTCGCGAATTTCGCGATGCATCTTATGGCCTTTGAATTTCAATAATTGCATTACATGTATAAAGTACATTATTCTATAAACGGCGAGAATAAACATATTCAATTGGACATGATTATCTATAGTCACATTATATTGCGAAAAAAGTAAAATATCTGCGTCAAGAATTACGTACCAATATCATAAATACGCAATAAATTTAGAATTTTAATGGATTTGATTATCAAATCAATTAAAAAAAAAAAGTAATATGAATCTCTTTTTCAATAAAACGTTTTGATCAAGATTCGACAAATTTCGGTTTTATAATGGTACGGCATTTAACCAGTTTTGTTCGAAACTGATAAAATACATCGTAAGATAACGGAGAACGGTGGTTTTAATTTTTTGCGACGCGTTATGCCGTGGTGGAAAAACCTGGCTTTTGCCTTTTGTCATGTTGATGCATGTGGTACGATAGTATAGCGAGAGACATATCCGTGTGATGCAAACAAAACTATTGAGCCTCGACCGATGCCCTTTAACGCATTGACTGCCCGAGCTTCTTTTAGTATAAAATTTGCATTTACGCCATATGGTGTGACGCGACAGCCTATTTGTAACCCACCGACCCGGGGTGGAGTAACGAGAGCTCCTAAATGCCATCAAACCGAGAGTGTTAACCGCTGCAGGCTCGATATTTGTGTCACATGTTATATTAGCTTTGTCGTAAGGCAGGTCGATGATGGCAAACGCTCTTTTCTGTCGACTTGTCAAAAGTACAGAGTGAATAATTAAGCGAACGTCGATGACGAGATTATTTATGATCGACGTAAGTAATTGCACCTGTCCGTCTAACTGAAATTTTAATTTGTAAAGAGATGTTTTAGAAAGATTTATTTGGATTCAATTTTATTTTTGTGGAAATCACATAGACTTTTAAGATGAACAGAAAATATTATTCTTTATAAATATACAATTAATGAAAAGACTTATTTAACAATTCTGTTTTAATATAAAACTTTGTATTAATTTCTGTTAATATATATTAAATAAAATTTAATAAAGAGAGTAAAGAAATGCAAATTGAACGAAGTTAAAAATCATGTAAACAAATTTTTGAAATTTATTCCAGATAGAAAAAACATAGAAAATAATGTAATAAAATATTAATACCTAGTAAAATAAATTATTTTTAACTTTGCTCAATTTGCGTTTCTTTACTACTCAGTCTTGATTGGATAAATTCGATATACATATATATATTTATGCAACATATACGGAAACATCGAAAACGGAAATTTTCTCGTCGCACACCCTCGAGCGATCCGAATCGCACAAGGTGTCGCGAATCGCGGCACGCGGCCGCGATTTTGCGTCGTCAATCGGTTCGAAGTAATCGCAAGACTCCACGGATTCGCAATATTACAGAGTGCTTGGAACAGAACGTTTCTTCGAGTAATAAGTAACGCGATCTCTTCGCGGGTATGGCCGGAAGAGGGAGAGGGAGAGCTGCAGGCGGACGGGGGTAGTCGGACGACGGAGGGTAGTTGGCTTGCCGGCGATAATGCGCTCCTCTGTATTCCGTTGCCGTAGCGCTTCCCCATATCGATATGTTTCCTCTCTTCCTCCGGTTCCTCCCCCGCGACACCCCCCGACCGCCCATTTGGCCCCGTGCGGAGATCAAATGGCTTCACCGATTCGCGTTATCCCCAATATTCTATTTTTATTTCGGAATCAAATTTCGCGACGGCCGTCGCGATCCCGGTGTACTTTTACGATTCTCTCCTTCTCCCGGCGGGATGACGAGGAATCCTCCGCTCTTGGAAAACTCGTCGTGGCGATTCTACCTCGATATACGCCATTGTATAAAGTGAGTTATCAGATATAATAGCGCGTTGAAATATCGCGTTCGAATAAATATCGCTATAGTAGTCAAAGTCATTAATGAATCTTTTTAACTCAAAGCGTAGAGCACACTTCTGTCCTTTTTCCATTTGCACGTGTTAATGTTACATTGTCAACATTCTCAGAGTTCAAGCACGAATCTCTGTGCAGTACGCGAGTATTTTCCTGTTAGAGCAGCTGTTCTTAATTCTTCGAGATGTACTCTCCCGCTCCCTGCGCCTTAATAGAAAAGAACTGTTTCTCTTTTACGTTATACCACCCCCATCGAGATGCTCCCGCGTTTATTAAAATACTCCCTGTTTAATTTCCACGCGATGTTCCAGTGTTCAAAACGCAAGAAGAGTCAGTCTGTCAGTTTAAATACTGAAAAGATCTCATAACAAAGGTATTTTCAATGAGAAGAAAATCGTGTTCTTTATTTGTAACGTAGTATATAAATATGTCATTCGTGATATTAGAAAATTTACTCAATTTTTTTGTCTATTTCACTTGTAACGTTCTGCCGTTTCACGACTACAGGAATGATACAGTAAAAGCATTCTTCGCCGCCTAGAATAGTTGTTCACATCTTCTTTTAGTTGAAAATATTCAACGTTTGCCATCGTCAGTGTAAATGTCGTGGAAATAATGTAAATGCGATCGAAAATGTTATTGTCTATCTTCTAATCGTAAACGCACGCCTGCTCGATCTTTCAAAATCCTTCCAATAATGATTTTGCGCCTATGATAGAGAGATCGAAACCCTAGGGAAATCTAATCCGTCCGCCATTGTGAAAAGAAATATAATAGAGGAACATCAATACACTGAGAAGAAAATATATCCTATATTTAAATAAATATTAATTTGAATAGTGCCAACATTTATAGAGTAAATAAACATTTACTTAATAAAAAGAAATGATTGTTAAATCAAATTACTGTTTTTTGTACCAAACAAATATATCTTTATATTTAATAAATATTTAGTCGGTACTATTCAAATAAATGATTTATTAAAATTTGATAATTTTTTTAGTGTACTTGTGTAAGATGTAAGATCAGTACATCGATAAAAATTTAATTAGTTAATTTCTTTGCTAACTTAGGAACAAAAATATCGTTTATCAGGTACATTATAATAAGGTTTGTGTTCTCTCTTTTATCGTGTCTTGAAAAAGAAATCATGTTCTATAAAACCTATTTATGAAATACAAGCTGTCTCTATTGAGAGATTTTTCAAAGTAGCAGTTACTCCTGATTTATGTAAATTAAGTTTTTACAAACGTGGAATGCAACTCTAATGTGAATTTCCGGGAACGTACGATGTGCGTGACATGTGTACCCGAAGGAAGAGGTATATGTTAACGCACAGTGCCGCTAATTTAGACAAGAAACGCATTATGTAGAATATCTTTAGACGTCTCGACATGAGCGGTCGACTGACTCGATGATGAACATCCGTTAAACTGAATGCATCGAAACGATCCTTGTGATATACCAAAAAAACATTCCATGATGATTCTTACGCATATATATATTTAAAAAATATATAAAAATAGCATTTGCATAAAACGTTAATTATACGTAATTAATGATATAAAGTACATAAAAATTATAGGACGCGAATATAAATATATTTACGCGATGTTTCTAACTTTATTATAAAATAATATTGATTCATCGCGAGTATTTATATATTATTATCTGCCATTAATTAAAATATCAAAGTATGGATTAATAAATCGTAATTTTATTACATCTCTCTTTCTCTTCCAACAAACTTTCTTTATTTTATTAGACTTAACATAATTACAAGTTGTTCCTAAACCTTTTCTTTTACACCTTTGTTGCTCTATTATAAATCAACTCAATGCGTGGATATACAAGCTTACATTTTTTATGTATTTTCTCATTATATTAACGACATTTATTAGCGATGCATGACATTATTGTATCGTCTCAAGAGTTAGCAAGAATGTCTCGCATGCAAAATGCGAATTGTCCAAGCACGGAATGATACATTTTGAAAATAACTGACAGAGTGTAAGCGTCCATCAAAAAGCAATTATCGTGTGCACCGTCGTAAAAGCTACGTGCGTCCGGTTTATCAAATGTCATCGACGCAGTCTCTCATCGCTGTGATAATCCAGCTTCCCGTACCATGTGCAAGCGGGGACATTACTTTCCTTGCGCCGCGCCGGTATCGAAATATTGGTCCCCCGGAAAAGGTTCCTAATAATTTCCTAAGACCGGCCCATGCAATTACGCGGCCCATAAAACATAATGGCGTCTCGGGCGCCCGTGTATACACCCCGATATAATTCCGTGCCGGTGATCTCGTTCGACGAGATCGTTCCGCTGACGGGGTTGAACGGAAGGAAGTGAAAGAGCGAGAGAAAGATGGATGAATGAATTGAGGCGGGACATACGAGATGAACGGAGAGAGACGATCTCTGAGCAACAACGGACGGGAAGGTAGCTGGCAGGTTCGGTCGAAAAATAAAGTCGGTTTTATCGAGAAAAAGAGAGAGAGAGAGAGAGAAGAGGAAAGAGAGCCAGGCTCGCCGAAAGGAGAGTCAAGCCAGTAGAATCGCGAGCATTATGGAGTCAAGTACATGTGGGCCAATTTCGAGGGTACGCGATGTGGTGTGGTGTGGTGTGGTGCAGTGCGATACGGCACACTGATGGTAGTGGGAGGTGAATGAAGGGTACACCGCCTGCTGCCGTGATTTATCACGCCACGCCGCGCTGCGCCGCGTACATATACCGCCATGATGATACATGGCAGAGGCGGAGAAGCGGGAGAGAAAGTGAGAGAGAGAGAGAGAGAGAGAGAGAGAGAGAGAGAGAGAGAGAGAGAGAGGGAGGGAGGGAGGGAGAGAGAGAGCGAGAGGGGGGGAGAGAGAGAGCTTCCGCCTCGTACTAATTGACGTCATCGATATTGGTATCCGTCGACGAGCAGATTACTCCGCCGTAAACAACTCGGCCCACCGACCCTTCCCCTCCACAGTCACCAAACCTCGTCGGTCCCCCTTCGGTAGCCGCTGCCGCGCACTGGACGGGGAACCACTTTGCCATCAGCATCACCATCACCACCATCGTACAGCATGAATAGGGATACACAGCGCACGTTGTAAGGCTGTTGCAATCCCGCGTGTGCTGGTGACCCTTTCCAGTGTTTGCCCTTTGGAGGAGCGAAGGGCCCGAGCCAGTTTGCGACGTGTAGTTTGATATCGTGTTTAATGTGTTGGGGATGCCGCTGTTTTCAATTAACTCGAAATGGTGCAGGATGTTTTGCTTAAAAGTAACGACGAAAAGAGGGGAAGGCTCGTGAGGTGTAGGGTAAATCAGTTGATTGTGTGGTAAAAGTGATGATATAAATGTTCTCCAATGATAAAGTTGACACAACGTGTTGTTTTGACAATTTTATTATGATGGCTATTAAACAACTAATTATTTTTAATATTTTTTTAATAATTATGAAGTTTTGTTTTTTTCTTTTAAGAAAATCGAATTAGAAAATTAATTTTTTACAAATGTTGTAATAAAAATCATTAAACAAAACGTACTTTCCATTCTGGCAAACAGCAGGTGAGTCAACAGAATTTTCAATTAAAGACCGAATATTCAAATAAAATTATTAATCACAGCGTCATTCCAAAATCAATTTTGACAGAAAAAAACTTGTACTAGAGGAAATTCGAGGCCATATCCGTTGCGAATCAGGAATGAACACTATGCGAAATATTTAAGCACGAACACTCAAACATTATTCGCTGAAGATGGCTCGAAGTGAGTTGAAACGTACGAGACTAATGTAAGAAATTTTTTAAGATTTAAGATTTTAATTATAATTACTATATTGGTATATCACATTTATTATTTATTATTTTTTCCTAATGGTTGTGAGTTAAGATACAGTACATTATGCTTATTTTTACGTTATTTATTTAAATCATCCAGATATACAGAAAATATACGAAGTGATATAAAACGGGAATGTTATTCTTATAGAAAATTTGGCGGCGAATTTATAATTCATTTTTTTTTAATGACATCTTTAAGTTTAAATCTGCAATCTACTCAAATAGGATCCGTGCAATTTAGACAACTATTAGACCACACTATAGAGATAAAGGATCCCTTCCCTCAAACCAGCTCAACAAAGTTATAGTCTATCCAAACACTCCCATCCGCCGTATCCTCAATCGCCTCGATAAAGAGAGAGGCTGCAGAGATCACTGATTTTCCGTCGCGGCAATGAATCGCGACTACCACACCCTCGGCATCATCTGTACAAGAAAGTATCTCATCCCCCTGATTCACTGTCGATGCCATCGCTATGCAATCCTGTCCGCTTCCTCTTTTTCTCTCTCACTACCCTCGCGCTATCGCTCGCTTTCGCGCTCTTCATTGTCCTCGAAACCACCCTCTATCTCTCGTTTCTCTCATAATACACGCTATGATACGAGAGAGATAGAGCTCGCCTAACAGGGGCGCCACGGTCTTTAACTCGCAAATGCCCCACGTTCACTTTGCCGTATTAGATTCTAATAGGGGGACATGTGCGATAGCTGAGGGGGTCATTCATGTTAAGAGCTCTTCGTCTCATCTCGACGCGTCGCGTCGCGTTGCACTTGACTTGTCTTAACTGACAATGAGTGTTACGCGATGATCCCTGATCAAATCATGCAACGGATATCATTGCCAATTTTAGCGAAAAATTATTATTCATTCAATTGCACATAATTATCGTTAAATGCGTGACGAAATTAACGAATCTGTTTAAGAAAATATATAAATGATTTATTTATGTAGATAAATACATCAAGCATTTGATATGGAATTGAGAAGAATTAATAATGACATTAGTTTTTTAAAATAAATATTTATAATTTAACTTAATTTTCTTTTTTAATAGACAATATGACATTTCAAATTTAAAGGGATTAAATACATCTTGGAGAGAAAATCATCACATGTTAAAAATTAACAGTTTTTTTGGTAGAAATTTCTACATTTTTTGAAACAGTTTCTGTACAGTTTATAGTAACAACTTTTGTCTATAGTAACTAAGAAGTAAAAGATGTAACGTTTTTGCTCGCAGTTATAGCGTACAAAAGATGCATAAAATCTGAACTTATTTATTGAATAAAAACAGGATAATAAATGAATACTACATAGTAAGTTTAACTATAATAGTGGTCTATTAATACTTAGATAATCACTGAGCAACACAAATATCTACGTAAATTGCACATTATATTTTTATCAGTAAAACTGATTCAGCCATTGAATAAAATCCTATTAAGTTCTCGAGCATTTTCTTCGCAGTATTGTTACAGTTAATGAGAATACAGTAATACTACAGGAATATACACAGAAAAAAGATTATTTTTAAGTCAACTATAATATGCATATAGAAGCAAAAATATTGTACTTGCTTCAAAAATTTTAGTCTTGATTTGATTGAATTTGTATTGATACAAGATTTTTGATTAAGCAAGTTTTAAATTGAGTGCAAAGTAATACTTCCATCGACACAAATTCAATCAAATCAAGACTAAAACCTTCGAAGCAAGATTACAATATTTTTGCTTATATATGAGCATATTATGGTTGATTTAAGAATAGTTTCTTTTTCTGTGTAGTAACTGGATGAGTGTTTAAAAAATTGTATACATTTCTAAAGTTGTTAACTTATTAATTAAATAATATAATTTATCACGTTTTAAATCGATCAACAATTTTGCCATAAAATAATAAAAAATTTATAGATCTTTCGTGATTTCATTGTTACGTGTATTCATATATTTATGTATAAGATACTATACGTACGGAACACCTGTATCATTTATTAGCTCAGATTACGCATATACATCACCGGCAAATATTTCATCGCAAGAATTTATGTGAACGCCGACCGCGCGCATTACGGAGAGACGCTCCTTCCCATGTCGTTCTGCAAGAAGGATATGGGAGTCACATTCGAGCAACGACGTTCGGTTGATCGAATATATTAACGTGCGGGCAATTTGTACAGCCTGACGGATATAACCCCGAGAACCATCGGTGGCAAAATGTATTCCGGGGATTACATCTCCCGAAATCCACCGTCGTGCTATTAGGTGAACGAAAAAAAGAAAGAACCGTGCTCTCGCGCGTCCATACGGACGCGGACGTCGGTAAGGTATACGTTCCGATAATGAAAAAGTTATAAATCTGGAATTGTGAAATGGCAGGCCGGTATAAATCTTCATCGGGCAACGCTGCCAAATCCCTTCGTACCGCGTAAATCCCTTTCCAATATTGAAAAAAGTGATAGGTCCAGTATGTAATGATCCGGTATTACCCGAAACCGCGAGGGAGCGGTATCGATCTATCGTTGGTATTCCGTTCACATCGACCGTATCGTTCTCTGCATCCTCTCGTGTATCCCAATTATAAGATATCACCCTCGAATAAAACAACCACGTGTACAGTCGCAGTATCGCGCTGCGCGCGAGCGTAATTGTATTATTTTCTTAAATTTGAATAAGCGACAGATTTATCGAAATCTTTCGTATAAGCTTTTTCTCTTTTTTTTACAACGAGACTTACAAATTTTTTATTCTATTAGCACAGATAATCTTATATTTTCTGAGAAAGTTGAAACATTAGGCCATGATTTTTTGCGTAGGGGTGAAAGCACTAGATGTCTAAAGTTACAGCTGTAATCCAGTCGAAATCACCATTTTTTCCCCCCCTATTACATATATGTTACTGGAAAATTTCACGAGCGCCTTACTCATCCTTGAGAAACTTTAAAGGAATCGCACGATTCCGCGAGATAACGCGGGATTCATCGGGGGTGTTGATGTAAACAAGCCTTCCCCTGCTCTCGATCTTTTTTCCCAGTCAGTCGGTCGCGCAAAAGAGTACGTGGGTATATATTGTCGTAATATTTCGAAAAACGCGCCAGCACACCGAGATCCGAGGGCAATCTCGCCCTCGAAGATGGCATATACGCGGAGGTGAATCGCCTCTTCCCGAGGAAATCCGAGGTAATTGAATGCTAACCCTCCTCACCCCCGCAGCGCATCCCCTCGCCCGCACTCACTCCGCGCAACTCCTCGTCCACCCTCCGTGTCGCGTCCCTCGTTCATCCCCTTAACCACCCCAACCCGCGGGCTTCAGGGGGCGCCACGCTCGCACTCTCGCTCCCCCTTCGCCATCACTCACCGACACAGACTTGTAGCTTTCAATAAAAATGTAAATATGGCGGCGTAGAACGAGCCAATGACAGCGCTACATCGACGCCCGAGTCCGCGAGGGATAGACAGATAGAGTGAAAGAGAGAGACAGAGAAGGAGAGAAAGGGAAAACCCTGCCCTGCAGCAGGGGTTGAGGGTTTCCAAATGGGAAGCTGTCTCTCTTCCTCTCTTTTTCTCTTGCTCTCTCAGAGGGTCGAAGATGGCGAGAGAAGAGGAAGAGGAGGAAACGGGAGATGAAGGG
>NW_017257590.1:9966-99949 GCF_001594055.1 Mycetomoellerius zeteki | reverse complement strand
CGAAGGTGGATGGCGAAGAGGCGGAAGAGCTTTCAGGGGAGGGGGGGGAGGCAGAGAGATGCCCGGGAAGGAAGAAGAGGAGTGCAAAAGCTCACAAGGAAGACGAAAGGAGAGCGATAACTCTCTCTCCCTTCGTCCTTTCGCTCACCGTCACTGTGGCCTCACCCGAGTTTCACCCGTGTCTCACCCGGTGTTCCCCGTTCTCCTCCCTCCTTTTGGTGACGGTGAGAGGGTAGTGAAAGGGGGACGTACCGCCGGCGTCCGCGAGAGAGCGACGCCGAGGATGACGCAGGTGCCGCAAAGCTTGACACGTCTCCGGCTGTTTTGTCACCTTCTTTTATCCTTCGAACTTTTTTACCGCTACCTCGTTAGATTCCCTCCCTTCCTGCCTCTTCCGTTCGCCCTCTTCCCCCCTCCCCCCCCCGACATTCTCGTTCCATGTGCCCTTCCCGCCCCGCGGGCGGGGCGCGTTGATGGAGTAAGCCGGGCAACGAGCAGGACGTTTTTTAAAATCGCGCCTCCGCGCGAGCGAACCGCTTTTTGCGAGAGCCATCCGTGGAAGGGCCCCCCTCGGGGCGTCGACGGGCGATCGTGGCGGATTTCTTTTTTCGAGGGAGATTTTTCGGTCGCGGATTACTCGCAGCGCGCGGATTTGCGTTTCCCGCGCTGGGGCGATGCTTTGATCGATCTCTCGGTGTCAGCAACGAACTCGAAGACAAATGTTTCCTCGCCTTCTTTTTTCGCGAAGGGATACTTGCGATATGGTTTTGACGAATGTTGGAATATATATTCGCAACGTGAGTCAACGCAAAACCTCATCTATTATGTTAACCTATCACTCTTGCAAGATATTCTCATCAAATATTGATTCCCTCTTCCACTAAACTTCTACTAAAAGGAGATATTTTTAACCCTCAACTACAGCTGAAACTACACTCAAGTTTTAAAGCGTCAGTTTGATGTACAGAATAAATACAATGAACCTTTGTCAAGATTCAAAGGCTTTTTTATCTACAATTTAAAATCTTATAGTACTAATTATACAGATTGTACAGTTCGCGCAATTAATGCCTTCCAATCCTATGACATCACGTCCACTGGTGAGACATCGCGTTTATCTAATTTTCCGTTTTCACGTTTATGGCCGTAGTCGGACAGACCAGACTAGCCTATAGAGATTGGAGAAACTCGCGTATTTTCTGCAATTCCATCTGACTACACCATGAATGTAAAAATAACCGAGAAAGTAACGCACAATGTCAAGACAGAGGTGGAAAAGCATTAATTGCGCGTACTGTACAATCAGAGGTTTTCGCTTTTTTTCCAAATAACCGTTGCTGTCGAGGATTAATTTCGGAAATAGACGTTATTTTCTTAAAAGATACAGCGATATCTTTAACAGTGAAAGAATTATGCAGATCGATTTGTCGGAAATGTCGTTTCGGTCCATACGTGGAATGTATAATGAGCACAATAGCAAGATATTACCTTGACTTGGGATTCCGACATCCCAAGGGCATACGCTAATTTGGCGCGCTCCGGGCCGGCTAGGTATTTGGTCTGCTCGAAGGTCTTCTCCAGAGCGAAGATCTGCTGTCCACTAAACGTGGGCCTTGTGTGCTTCTTCTTGCCGCCATCGTGCTCCCCGGCACCACCGCCCGAACCCGTCATAGCTTGCTGACAGCCCAGCTGTTGCGTCACTGCAACATTCGCGTCACCCGATGAGTGGTTACTGAATATCTATTTCGCTTCAAATGGAATAATTAGCCTTAGCCAATAGAATCGGGCGATGTTTTGTTTAATTTAGTTTAAAACGTAGTGTTCGGAGCGAGAGAATTAAGGTTAAGAGATCATAATTTGTAATGGTTACTCTAAATGTACAGTCGTACATTTCATTCATCACGTACTTATTAAGAAAATTCCGTTTTTTTAAGCTTTTAAAAATCACAATCTTCCGCCGAATTATTTTCTATAAACTGTACTTTCTTTATTTGTACGCTGATATATTAGTCATTTGGTATACCGATAAAGTTTAAACTATAGTGAAAGGAATATTGTATGTACTGTATGTTACTGTTACTACATTAACTACATATACTGTATATTACTTTCATCATGATTAAAACGGAGGACGTTGAAATTCGACTATGGAAAAAAATTACACGTAATATCGATATCACGATGCTAACTATAAATTTTCATTGCTTTCTCGAGCAATTGTGTGCATTCGATTGTGCGTACATATGGGCATTCTTTTATTAGGGCCCCTCGTGATCTCTTTTCCGACTCGCAGAATTAAAGGGGAAACTGCAAGTCCCATCTGTGACTTTCAATCGTGACAAGTCATAGGGAAATATTGCCATATTCGTTACACTAACAGCAATGGTCTGGATTACATAGATAAGGGAAGATAAGTATACATACATATGCACTTATAGCATATGCATGAAGCAAGTACACATAATATGCTATACTTCCTTAATAAATTTGATTTCGTTGTATTGCTATTATGCTAATTATACAGCGCAATGAAATTTATTAGGGAGATGCAACGCTATTATATGCACTTGCCCCATATACACACTTACCCCCATTTGTTTTACGTAGGAAAAATATGTCTGCGATATATCTCCGAGCATAATTAGCTTCCGTGTTATAACCGTAAGAAGTATTTCATTTTAACCGCAGTTCGAAATTAATTCGCCATATTCCGGAAATTAATTACGACCCTTATAACGTTGGTAATTATTGCCGCAGCCATTTAATACTTCTCTCTTTCATTGTATGGACTCGTGCGACTATGGCACTGATTTTTCTACGAAATATCTTCTACGTCTTTTATTATTTATGTTTTAATTATAAGAGAGACAAATCAGTTTTTACGATTCTTATCATGACAATCTGATTTCACATTTAACAATCTTTAACATAGATTTGCAACTCGCACTACTCTGATATTTCAATAATTTGATTATTTTATTTTAATTATAATATTTATAATTGTAAGGACATTAAAACGATAAATACCGTTCTTTTCTCTTTACGTTTCTCATATTTTCGCTATACTTTTAATATACTCATTCTCAGTATATTAATAATTTCCTTTATATTCTTATATTTTTTACCAAAATCAATATTTTAGATTACATTACTCTTCACCAGTTTATTTAAAGTTGTCTTTTAGAATTTATATAATCATTTCGAATTTCCAATCAATGATTATTATTATCAGTGTCAACAGGATTATAAAAGCAGTATTGAAAAAAACCTTCATAGATTAAACGACTTTATCTTGTTCACGCCGGCTGATTATTTTTAATCTCGGTTACTTGGTTGGAGTCAAGTCTTAATCAGATTGATAAAAGAGGCTCGAGAAAATTTTCGAGGGTAATGAAGAGGGACAATCGAGGGGAACGTCTTCTGCGGAGACGAGGGGGCCGCATACGGTCCGATGTGGCATGTGGGCGCGTATATACAAGGGGGCGAGAAACGAAAGGGACTCAGAGGGGGTGAGTAGAAGGAAGGGTCGACTCGCAGGGTCGTCGTGACGCGGTACAGTGTGGGTTGTGGGACTTTAATTTAATAAAGCAATTTGTAACGGAATACGGAACGAGGCAATAATGGCCGGTCGGCGGGGAGGGTTCTAATGAGCTGCTTACCGCACTCCAACCCCGGTCTGCCTTCGACGACGACCGGGAGTGGTGTACGTTCTCCGCCGTTGGATATCCCTCCATTCGTCCTACTAAGCCGTCGCGCATATCTCCGCGGCCGCCTCCGCAAAACCCGATAAGTCCGCGTTTTTATCAAAATTTGTATGCGCCGCATACGGCGCGCCATGAGATTTCTTTCGCGGTATAATTTCAGACTTGTCTCGTGAGATAAAGCGTTATCAGTGTTATCGGCGGACATGATAGTGTAATTTGAAATTACAAGAAACTTACGAAAGACGGTCGAACACTCGACTGATCAATTAAATTCGGATTTTAATTATTGTAAGAAATTTACTTATGAATTTTACGAAGACATTAAAATAAAATATTCTCATCAACATTGAACTTAAAATTGAATACAAACTCGTGATATATGTATATTATACGGTTGTAATATTTGAACTTATTATGTTACACCATAGGAATTTATAACAAAGATGCACAATTCATCGTAATATATTTTACATATAAAACATATATAAAATAACAATATGTTAAACAATATGTAACGAAGAAATATTGCGTTTCCATAAGCTTTTTAATTAAAGTACTTTCTTGATTTTTTTAAACAAGCCGGATGTCCGGTTGTGTCCGGTCGTTCCGACGATTTATTGCCCGACTTTTTCCACAAAATATTTTTTTCGCTTGGGAATTCGGACCTGTGATATAAAGTTTTAACCCATCTATCGACCACGCCGTCCAATTCCAATTGAATCCGACCACGGGAGTTTTTTTCCGCAAAGAACTAGTTAATACAATAAATGAAATGAACTATCGTTTCCGAGTCATTGAAATTCCTGTTCAGATCACGCCGATTTTGTTTTATGCAAACAAAAGCCTCGAAAAACAGGATTGGTACAAAACTGTAAGAAATCAAGAAAATTGAAAACAGTGTCAGGAAAAAGTCAGGGAATTTTGCAAAATTTTCTGGAAAATTAAAATTCTTGGCGCTTTAAGGAAGTTTATGATATATTACACTTATACAGTTTTATAATAGTACCAACTAAACAATTAAAAATGCAACCAGTGTCAGTAACATTAACAGTAATTTACATATACATATATTAAATTGATTTCTCAATTAAATATTTAACGATTTCTAAATTAGGATGAAAATACACAAAATTTTAAAATATTACTCTAACTTTGAATCAATGGATAACCACTGATATCAGTTTCAAGTATGCCATTGATAATCAGTAAATTCACAATAAAATACAATTAAAAAATTAATAAAACATGGGATTCGTATAAACTTAGTTAGCTTTGTTTTAATGTATGAATTCAATGTATATGGAACTGTCGTGCGAATATCTATATATAATACAATGTAGTATACAGGGTATCTGACAACTACCGCATTTCCTCTTAAGAATGTATTCTTGAGGTAATTTTGAGACGAAAATTCTAATACGAAAATGTCGAGATTATAATAATTTTTTTAATTATAAGCTAAGTGCTTATAAGTAAAAAACCATTTCGTTTTTATAGCCCTGGATTCTTTTGAACATTCTAAGACGAAAATCCTAATAAGAAAATATCGAGGCTATAATAGTTTTTGAATTACACACTATCTTTAACCAATTATAATTCAAAAACTATTATAGCCTCGATATTTTTGTATTAGGATTTTCGTCTCAAAATTACCTCAAGAATACGTTCTTAAGAGGAAATGTGATACACCCTGTATATATGCATAATGTTCAAATTTTCTTTCTTTTTTTAGTTGAATTTCACTGATTCAGATTTAGAGAGTATTGAAGTCAAGGAAAGTTATGAAATTTTGTTTGAAAATCAGGTAAAAGTTATGGAATTTTAAGATGAGGAATTTGTGACAATTCTGAAAGAGACATCCACTTGTCGAGTCGTTTACGCATTACGTCTATCAAAGGACTATTTGTCTTCGGCACGTGGTCATATCTGTCGAAGGTATCATCCTCCGTTATGCAAACGGATTCTGGATTAATCTTTGTAACGTGTCGCGGTGAGGGCGGGCGGCGAGGAGAGGGACGAAAGGACCATAATTTAATCAGCCGATTTAGAGTGAACAAGTGACACGCGTGTCGCGGGTAGTGTATGCGAGCGAAATCGCTCCGGATAATGCGTATATATCGATACCGCCTCCACACACAATCATCCATGCATGTGCGCGCGCGACGTCGCCCGCGCCCGCGCCGCCCGCGTCGCGGATAACGCTGCGATGTCCGATTAGACGAAGTATCGGCACGGCAAATTGATGCGTCCGCCCGCACCGTGTCGATGTAAATCAGCGGCAGGTGACCGTATCGGCGTGAGCGCGCGCGGCGCGGCGTTTCAAAAAAGAGGAGCGATCAAAAACGAGACACCGTCCGGCCATTCGTAATATTCGTTATCGGCGAACGGAAGTCCGGGTGCGAGGCTCGGCGCGCTCGATTGCTCGATTGCTCGATTTATACGGGGTGAGCGACCCCCCGCGCGCGCACGCGGTGTCACGGGCCGTTTTATCCACCCGAGAGTTCGGGGTGAAACAAATCATTCGTGGTAAAGATGCGTCGCGATTCGGACACAGAGAGGGGGAGAGAGGGAGGGAGATCGATAGGGTAGTTTCTATTATTTTTTTAACAATGTCGGAATTTATTCGTGTTTCTATAATTGTGCCTGCTGTTTCCTGCACTTATACGTAAATGTTCTGAAACGTTGAAACAGAAATTTTATAAAATTATAATAATTTTAAATTATGAAGAATCCTTTTAATTATAAAAATCCATTTAATATAGCATTGATTGCTCTCATTAAAAGAATTAGTATTCAGAAGTAATGGAATACATGCAATGGAAAAAATAGAATACATATGTATGTGAAATAATATCTCTTTTTATTCAAATTACGTAAAATTTTAGATTACAAATATAATATATATTTCCGAAATAATTTCCGAAATAAAACATTTTGATGTCACTGGTTCTCTATCAATAATAATTATATTCAAGTGGATACAACGCAATGCTTTTGTCGGAATAAAAAGTCAGGGATGATGTAGGGCGATGGTCCGTCACTTCGACGTAATTGAATCGGATATCACTCGACTTCTAGAAAGCATGATCGAACGCTCTTGAAAGGGCTGCTCGCTCCATCGACGACGTGAGTAATAACGGCGCGCATCGAGTCGACTGGCTGAGAAGAATGCTTTATCGAGTGTACAAAGTGTGTTGTCACCAAAAGTAAATGGATGCTTAGTTAATTCGAGCTAACGAGGCCACCCCGCCACACCGTACTTACTGGTCGCGCGAGATCCATTAACAGTAGTTACCGGCGCCGATTGAAAGGTCACAATCATTAGCGAGACTTGCAAGAAAGAAAGTACCGCGCATAATATTACATCGATTATTTCATAAATAATATTGAAACAACAAAGAAATTTCAAAAAATAAAAATAAAACACGGAGACAGAGAGAAGGATGATTTTGCTGAAGTATCTAAAAATTTAGTTACACTGACCTTGTGAAAAAAAAAGTTGCTGATTTAAAAAAATGTTAGTTGGTTCAATTAAATGCAGCGGTCATGGGATGTCAAGTAAATATTTGTTAATTTAAAGAAATATTTATTAATTCAAACAAATAACATATTAAATTACAAGATTTTGTTGACATGACTCACCGTGAATTTGTTGTACCATCAAAATAATTATGTAAGACGTTCTCTTGTTAGAATGCATTCATTGCAGAGAAAAGTTATGTAATTTGAAAATATTGTTTCTTTCTTAATCTTTTTAAGTTGAAGTAAAAATTTGAGGTAAAAATAAAAATTTATTTGATTTTAAGAAATTCAAAGTAAACACGTTAAGACTTTCAAAGTAAATACGTTTCTTTAACCGTACAGCGATGCACAAGTTTCTTTGATTCGAACAAATTTTTTTTAATCGAAGAAACTTTTCTGTGGTTGTTTTAAAACTTTCTATCGCATTACTCATCATGCTTGAAATTCTTACGTAATTATTTTGGTGGTTCAGTTAAATTATTTTTAGATTTGTATCTATTATAGCTAAATGTTTAGATACTTTAGTAAAATCGTTCTTTCCGTGAAAAAAAAAACTAACTAAAATTGTTTGTATTAAATCATAGTATAACATTATTTTACTTCAAATATTCGAATTATTTAATTATTATTTTACATGTGAAATTTATATTATATTTGTGAAAATAATTTTTCGAAAACGATACAAATTTTTTGAACGACATAAATTTTTTGAGAAATCTATCGTCGAGGGATTCTTGATTTCTATGCCGCGCCGGCCGAGACGATATCCCGTGAAACACACTCGCGAAAAGTTATTGAAAGTCAGATCGCGGTCGGCTTTTCCCTGCTAGGGTGATTCGCTCTCCATGGATATATCGTGAGTAATAACAATATACATCGACCGGCATGGACCGTCACTGGAATCTCGTCGCGTCAGCGACGTTTTCATTACCGGATTCGCTTACGTGACGCTTACTCGGGTGAGTTTCATGTCCATAAAGCCCACCAGATGAAGAAAGCGAGGAGAGAAAGGGCCGGTGAACGCAGGGAGAAAAAAGAGAAAATACGGAAAAAAACGAGCGATGACGGCGTGAAAAAAAGAGAAGGAAAATACAGGAAGAAGCAGGAATAACAGGGTATCTAAACAGAAATAAGGTGCACCACGTCCGACGTTCTCGTTATAAGAATGGGAATAAAGGAAAGGACGTGCGAAGGATAGATGCTTGTCATTTTCACGAGAAGTTCGTGTTTTATGCATAAGATAAGATTTTATGCTATACGGGAGTGAAATCGGAGTGTTATGAGAAGATTTTATGCGGGAAATCTCTTGTGCACGCATGGATTAAATTAATATTAACAAAAGTTATTAAAAAATTTAATAACTCCTGTTTATTAATTAATATTAATAGAAGCTATTTAAAAAAGTTTTATGTAATAATAGATCATCACAAAATTTTATGATATTAAAAATATAAAGCTTTATAACGGAAATATTAATCGACAGTGTCCAGCGATCCTTGAATGTTCCTGAATCGTAGAATTATTCTGAAATTTAGTGTATCCTCTGAAACCTTTGCAATTTCAGAACAGCTGACTTGGAATTTTTGTCATTCTTTTATTTAAAAAAAATTGGATCATGAAAAAAAGAAAGATATAAGAAAGATTCCCTCGCGTGCATGAGAACTATGTCGGTAACGATGAATTTTATAATATAATCATTTTAGATGCAAGTGCGGACATTGAAAATTAGACTAAATTTAATAAAGCGCCAATAAATTAATAATTTTATAAGGTGATGTTTGTAATATGTTAATAAAAAGAATAGTTGTGTTTGGGTATAAATCCTCCTTTAAAGGTGTAATAAGACAAGTTATACTAATAGAAAACTTGGATTTAATATATATCTACAATTATAAAATAGAATATAGTAGAGAATTTTATATTTGAATTTTATTTGAAGTTTCAAATCCATATTTTATCTAAAAGAATAACACAATCTACAAATTCTTTAGATAGAAGAGGATGCTTTTACAGATATAATTTTTCTTTCTAACCCAGTTCAAAACTGAGATTTTCTTTAATTAAAATCTTCCTAATTAACTTTAATACGAACCCTTTAATCAATTTAGAGTCATGTTCTTAATTATCTATACGAGTTTCAAATCTCGAACAAATATCGAGGCGATTATTGTCACCGCGATTATTGGTGCGAGAGGAAAATAAGGATGACGAGAGCGGGAAGGATGAAAGTTGGAGCGGGTTTGCTTATTTCGAGTATAGTTGTACTCCGATATACGCAGAGGCATAAATAGACGACGGTTCCCGTGGCGATCGTTCGACGATGCCTCGCGAGGGCCATGAGCCGATCAACGTTTCGCTCCGGAATATAAAATATACCGGGTAGCCGGTGTAACTCTTACATTTCCGTGTGAAGCGGGTTCGCGTCGGTCCCCCTGTCTCCTCCTCTGCCGCCCCTCGGGAGGAGGGTTCAACGAAGGGGCGAGGAGGAATCCACCGCAGCGTGTACCGGGAGAGCGGTGGAAAAGGCAGGCGTGGATGCCCTGATGCCGCAGTTAAAATATTGCCGGAGTTATTCGCGCGAGTGTGGAAAACGTAGCACTCTAGTGAGGAAGAGGGGAAAGGGAGGAGAGTGACGGAGATGGGGCGACCGACGGCCGGCGGCGGTCGCTCCCGGGGGTTGGGGGCAAGGTTGATATTGAATATGATGATATCCCGGATCCGACGCCGCAGCGGACTACCGCTACCACCCTCTTATTCGCCCCCCACGGTTCGTACGACATACTCCCTCTTTCTCCCCTTTCTCATTCTCTCTCTCTCTCTCTCTCTCTCTCTCTCTCTCTCTCTCTCGTTCTCTTTGCCGACATGCCGCGCGGCATCGAGCACCCCCGAAACACACACGTGCCTCCACACGGTGTGTCCACGGCCGCGTTCCACACGTTCTTCTTACGTCGTGCGTCGCGACGCGGTCGCAACACATGTGCCGTCGCGTCCCCCGCAGAGGGTTGATGTATCGTGCTGTTTCCTCTGTCTTTCGCCTTTACCACCATCGCTCTCCGTCTCCGTCGTCCATCTCTCCGTTTAAAGGGGGACGTCACGTGTTCTTTCACTTTGTGATTTTTTTCTCTCTCTTTCTCTCTCTCTCTCTCACTCATTCACTCACTCACTCACTCACTCACTCTCTGCGGTGCCCTTAATCGTCTTCTCGTAAGGACGGGGGTGTATACACGATGACCGTACTACCATCGGGAATGTTCCGGTATGTATGTCGGGGGAGATCCCGCCGGCTAATTGAGCGTGAACCGTCCAAGTGCCCGAGGGAGTGCGAAGGGAGTGTGTCGGCACTTGATAACAATCGGGATCGACCTGCTACGATCGACATTGCCGGTGTCTACACGTTAAAACGACGGTAGTATGTATAGTCGATAGCCTAGATATGAATGACCAAGTTCTGCAGATGCTTAACCCATAATTTTTAATATTCTATCAAAAGGTTCACACGAGGAACCGAACGAATGGTTCTCGAATTTAACATAAACTTACTTTAACATGATTGACAAGTCTAGGGAATTATGATATTCTGAATAATTATATTACGTTGAGATTAATGCCTCGTATGATCTTTTATTCAATTTAAAATCAAGTAAATATGCTCTTCAATAAAATATACGATAAATTAGCAATATGCTTCCAAATCAATTAAAAATTTTGAATTGACCTACCTCATTTAGAGCTACTCATGCGTCCGTTTCTTTGCCACAAAATTGCATGTAAAAGATGATGTATATTAGTGTAAATTGGGAAGTAATAGATTACACGAATATTTGCAATTCAATTAGTAATTAGTATGCGTTGCATTATATCGATGAAACTGTAAACTCGATAACTCGAATTAATTTTAAATTCAACGTTCAAATCCCTTGCGACATACGCGTTGCAATTTTGTCTAGTTAGTTTATAGAATTTTATTTTTCTCGAAATTATTCCACATAATTCCATATAATTCTATATATGCTACAATTCTGTAAATTTATAATTAATAATCATTTTGTGATATCTAAAAATGTACTGCATATTTATAAATAATACACAAATGTGCATAAATATGACAGGTCAATCAATTATATTTACTTGACACTCAATGCATAATATTTTATATAATTCTCATTCCACACTATTCCATTACTCAAAGCGTAAATTTATATTTTAGCTTTCTAATCATATTTAACGATTAGAAGGGGACTAAAATCCTAATAATTTTCGAATAAATTAATATATGGTAAAAAGGCTATTGATAAAAATATGTTTATTTATGCGGTCAAATTCTTCGTTTATGTGTCATCGTTTATGTGTCCCCGTTCAGATTGAATCCCTCTTGTTCTTTTCGTGGTCGCGGGCCCCTCGCTCCACGACTTCCTTTCCCGCGCTCTCCGCGCACGATGACAGTTTCTACGCATTTTTTAAATTCCTTCCCGTAGGCGACCCACGCCGGGAGAATCGCCTTCAAACGACTTTCCGGGCACGCTGTTACAAACAGGGACACGTTCGGCAGCACGTGTTTCTTCACTTCGGCCCTGTGATTTTTCTACCGCGAAAGCAAACACGCGCAGCTGTCAAACCCACCGCGACAGTGCCCGGGGAAAGGTAACGAAACATCCGCAGACGGTTGAGATGTACGATAATGCTCGTATTTAAAAGTGATAATAATACATCCCTCCATTGTCGAAGAAATGCTTGAATGAGATAAAAAGATGAGGAAGAAAAAGAGAAGAAAAAGATATGTGTTAAGAATAAAGTTCCCAACTTGAAAAGTGAGGCATAATTAGACGTACAGGCCTGCAGTATAGTTTATATTATCGTGTACTCGATACTAAATATAGTAACTTTCTATTGAATTATCTTAATTTTGACGATACGTGTCAACGTATACATGTGTGCATTTAATTAATCATTTTGATAAATATTGTGCCAATTTAGTACATCATTCTTTAAATATAAGTATTGCTGAAATTAAGATAATTTATGAAAGTTAAACAGAAATTTATTAAGTGCTCGATATCTCATTTTATCTCGGTATTGAGTATCTCATTTTAACAAACATTAGTGACCAATGAATTTTACATTAGTTACGTTTAATGTTAAATATATTGTATCTATAGTATATATTTTATGTATTAAATATGTGATGATCTTTCGAATATGATACCGGATTGAACATCAAAATTATTAAAATTTGCTTGTCAATTCAATTTAAATTGTGATATTATTCCAGTAGTTTTAATTGCGTTTATAATTCCGGAGAACCAATTCGGCGCGCAGTTCGAATGACTACAAATATAGTATATATCCATGTACAGATATAGAGAAGAAGGTGGTATTATGATACCCCAGTTACATTTTACACAATAACTTTGTTAATAATCAATATTTAAGTTTAAAACTTGACAATTACATTCGTTAAAATATTATTGAATCGATTCTGAACTCAAAGTTACGAAATATTAATTATTTAGGATACTTTTAATAAAAATGTGGTCACATTGCATAATGACTCGAAGAAAAGAATGGGTGATAATGTGGCCTTCCATAAAAATAGCCTCAAAATATTACTTTTGTTTAGAAAACAGTATTTGGTTACAAAATTAACAAAAAAGTAAAACATTTTAAAGTGTATGCAAATAGTGTATATACGTTCACATAACTTCTACATATAAGATGCTCAATACTAAAAATTTCTGTACTATATATATAAAAATAGTACACGTATAATATAAACTATAGATTAACAGTAAAACTACAATCGATTATCAAATAATCATTTTGGTATGAAAACCTCAAAAAAGAGGTCGTGAGTAATCAATATCCATAGAAGGCCACATTAGTAAAATGCCACGGTATTGTTTAAATTTGCATAACTCAAAATATATACAGTCAAATAAAATTTTAAATAGTAAATAACACACTCAAAAATACATATATTCATGTGATAATACGCTCAAGTTTATGAAAAATGAGGAAGTAGGCGTAATTAAATGCTAAAGTGTACCTCAGAAAGAAAAGTTTTGAAATACATGAAAGTAAAAATGCGTTATAATAAGTGCTGGCTATTGAGCATTGGTAATATTAGCGTCATGGTGTAACGGCGAGCTACTGAACTAATAATTCCATAAGTAATTATTAGGATTCGCTACATAATAGTGGAGATATTAAGAAAGACCACAATATATACACTGGCCATAATACCACCTTCTCCTCTAGTATATGTATAATTCACATTTATAACATATATATATAATTATTTAAGCATTAAAGATCTAGCTTCGACCGTCATAGACTTTAATATTCTTATTTGTTGTAAATATGTGATGCTCGTGTTCGATAAATATGTGAATATTCAAGGTAGTGTGATATTTTCTCTATATACAATATTCCATATGTAGTAAGGGATGTAGTATGCGTGAGATATTGAACTTACATGTGTGTAATCTTGCCCGCCATGCGAGAGGATCGCTGACTAGTCCCTGAAGGCCCGGCCAATAGACTGCAGTGTGCCGTGGTTCCGCTCTTTGTTGAAATTGACCGATACCTAGGGAGATATATCAATGAACACTCATACATATTACGTGCGAATTGTTACTTAAGCTAGTTATTCTAAAGTCTGCACGAATCAGTGGCACACTTTTTTCAACTTTTCGTAAATAATAAATATCAACTTTTAATTGGTAATAATAATATTAATTAATTTTTTTTCTACTAATAAGGTAGACAAAAATATCAATGGAAATTGAGAAAATAATATATTAAGTTCTAATCTTTTAAATCTCAGTGATGCGGAAAATATATGTAATCATATACCTATACTTTTTTTGTTTGCGATTTTTTTCTCTTTTTTGAAGAAAGTGTATCGTGTGGGATATTAATAATCATTCGCGATATTAATAATGGTTGATGTATATTTAACTGATATTGGGATTAAACGCAGCGGATACAACATATGCTTTGGCCCGACCGTCGAGATGTAGATAACGATATTGGATTTACGATAATTCAGATAGTAGCGCATATTGAAGTAATAATCGAAGGAAGCCGTAAAATGCAACGGTGAGATGTAGAACGAGCGCGCGTTTACTGACCGAGTGAAACAGCTTCCTCGGATCGATGTCGGCCAAGTCGTTCCGCTTCTCCATCGTAAATCGCTTTATTAAGCTTCAGTTTTTCCCCGCTCGTTTCCACGTTTCTATGCGATTCATTTCACATTTTTATCATACGCAATTTTCATACAACTCGCATCCGTCCGGAATATGCAAACGGAATTTAAATGCCGCAATTTTATAAGCCGCGCGACCTCGCGACAGATTTCAATCTCGCTCTTTCCCCTTCCTCCCTTCCCGCCAAATAATTAAATGTCAAACTGAGAAAAATCCGAATGTTCGTTATTGTATTACAAATTGCATAGATCTTTATACACATGGATGCGCCTTTCCCGTTAGATAAAAAGAGATATAATGTGTTGTATCTTCTGTCCTTTGTTGTACCAATATATGTATATGTACGTTCATACATACGACGCGCATGCTCGAAATGACTGTATGAGAAATGATTAACAATTTCAAATATATCACGCAGTGACATCTTAATCGATATGTTATAATTGGCAAAGACTTGCGAAAATGATAAGTCACTGTGTGTATATTGGAGGAAGAATGGCAATATTTCCTTTCATTCGTAAGTATTTAATGAACGATTAGTTTTAAAATGTAATAAAACATAATTGAAGTCTATACATATTTATATGACATTACGCTCGAGTTTGCGCAGTACATATAGTCTCATTCTCATAGAAGGACAAAATTTATTAAACTCACTCGCTCTGTCAACTCGAATCCCTGATTTAGCCACAAGGCGTATCCATTTACAATATCTATGACGAATTGTTACAATTTTTTTTTAATTTTTGCAAATCGTACAATTTCGTTTCTTTGAATTTTATCTGTTTGAGAATGATAATTTGCATTATACACAATTTGAATAATGTAATGTGTAATTGAATTATTCAAGAGATGATTATACAGACGAAAAAATTATTAGAGGCTCTGTAGGCATTTTTCGTCTCTTCTATTTAGAATTCGTTTGGTTTAACTCAACGGAGATTCGTATCTATCGAATCTGGTGTTTTAGTCGAGATTATTAGCACACACGTACAAATACACATGACGCCAATTCGATTCGCAGTCTCGAGAGAGGTTCCTTGGTAACTCTCGCTATGCGGAGACCTTAATGATCCAACCTTTCGAACGCGAGAAATTAGTCGACTTAAGCCGGGCTCTATGCGAGAGAACGGCTGCTGGGATATCGAATCCGTAAATATCGGTCGTCGAGATCCGACGGACTTTTTGCGCGGATTAAGGGAGATTAAATTGATCTCTCGGATCGAAACGCGCGAATCGAATAAAAGACACGGTGGAATTATCATTATTTGCGTTTCCAAGACTTATTATCTTAGCGTTTTTGAAAAAGATATGAGACTTATGTGCGTTTATACATATTTTTCAGAGTTTATTCTTTCAAGAGCGATTATTTCTTTCGACAAATTCAGAGATTTTAATATATGGTTTACATGTTTTAATTAATCTTAGTGAATCTCGCCATTTAACTTTTTATTAATTAGAAAAGTCCACAATGATTTAAATGCGTTTATAGATCCATTGTTTATTGTTTTAGTTATTTTAGTACGTCCTCGCTTGCAAAATGATTAATTCACAATTGTTGAAATATTTAGAAACATTATTTTATTAATAATTCTTAAAATATTTAAGAAGAAAGGTACAGTTTTAATTTATCGATCAAGTTGTTAGAAGATATTATTATTAAATAATAAATTGCTCTCTCACAATAGTCTCAGCGAATCATATGCAGGATACTGTATAATGTCGTCACTTTTATCGAGAAACAAAACGTATACCTTCGTAGTATAATTTCGGAAAGTTATTTAAATCCAAGTTTAATTGATCGTTATCATATAATAGTCCAATATTCTCGCAACCTTTCATCCCGCAATATTTTATCGAGGACATTCATGATACGATGTCGCTTACTAAAGAAAATCATTCAACTATCAGTTACAGCCAGAAATTAGCCATAATCGCGATTGAGAGCGTTGGCTCCCGATTGCGTGGGCCCGTTTTAATTCGTTTCGGGTGCGTGTTTCTACCGGCCTTCTACGCTTGTCCATTCGAACAATAAAGCGTCATTTCCATTTTACCGTTGACGACGAAAATAGTGGGATACGCGCGACACGACCATCCGATCTTTTGTCCGTTACGCCGAAATCAGACGGAATTTATGGGATCATAAACAGCTAAACCCGCGTATGCTCATCATCAAAAATACCCGCGATCATGCTCTTTGTCCGCGAGTCCGGTGAAGAAAAGGAGTAGAAAGGTGAGATCTTCTCGATTCTCAAAACCCCCGCCACGCGCTTTTACGACATCTCGTTGGGAACACCTTGAATCGAGCAATTAAAAGCATTTAAAAGTGTATATGTGTGATACCCGATCCTCGATCTTACTTCACAGAGGTTCGATCTTAATCTTAATTACAAATGCTTTGACTCAATCTTTGGAGAAAGAGATTAATCTTAAGATAAGACAATTATGATATAAATTTGAACCGATGAGAATAAATCATAACTAAACAAGAGGAATCCTATATTTCGTCAAAGCGGATCGTAGTGTTTCAATATTTCCGTGTGAATTTATATACATGTTTGATTCTGTAAACCTTAAGATAAGATATTATTCTTCGAGGTTTTTAAATATTCAAATACCTCGACAGAACTAATTTTTAAAATAGAAATTTGAAGAAGCGAGCGTCACTTACGTAAAATGAAGAATAAAGCTTCTCTCGTTTGTAGCTTTAAGTAGAGGTGTGCGAATCAACCATCTGTGAGGTCAAATCGAATCGAATCTTTGATAATATATTTGAAAACGAATCGAATTGAATTAAAAATTTTTGCGTCAAATTGAATCGAATTTTTTTTAATTCTAAAACAAATCAAAATTTCCCAGATTTAAAACGAAGCAAATAAAATAGGCGAATTTGAAATCGAACCACCGATAATTCGAAATTTCAAACTTATTCAGAATCGAATCTTTCAGATTCGAAAATTTAATTTGCAGGCATCTCTATATGCTGAAAAAAGCTACCGGTATATAAAAGTTTTTATAAATAAGGAGTTTACTTTAAATCGTAAGTTAGAACATCCTACGTGTGTGTATACATATATATGCGATACGTTGCGTTTATTGGAACGACCAATCGGAAAAACACGCATGAGAGTGTTAACTATAAATATTTGACGCACACTGAATATCGTGGTGAATAAGGTACGAACGCGACGTCGACGGGCGAGTAAGTGGACGAAATATTTATCGTTTAATACGCACATTTTGATGGGCTTTTTGTCATTTATACAGCGGCGATCGGCAGGCTCGCGCGCGCGTGCGTCCGGCGAGAATTTAATTAATGACCATCGGTGTAAAGCGTACGCGCAGGAGAGATCGATCGGTATCAGATGTCAATTAGCGGCGCACGTTGCGAATCGCATAATCACGATGACGATAGTGCGGCGACGTGAAAAAGGAGAGCTTATCTTCGTGCTTTGTGATTATGATCCAATATTTTTATACTCTGCAAAAATAGATAATGCTCTTTCGACAATAATAAAATTTACTGCGTTTAGCAGAAAAATTTGCAGCTTTGCAACTGTAAGATTCTTTAATACGATCGTGATCTTGCCCTTATTTTTCATTGGACTTAAATGTATAACCAATCATCTAAGAGAGAATGTTACAACAGTTGTAAAGCTGCTTTTTTCCTAAACGCAGTCATTATTCTCTTTACACGTTTTACATCATGCAAACCGCATCGCAGGATGCGTGAATAAAAGGGAGACACACTTAAATTTAAAGATGACCTTGTTAAATGTATTATCTTTGAGTCTTTGTTTATTAAAGTATTTTATTTCAATCAGAAATAAATGAATTGAATTGAATGAATTGATTGAATGAATTGAATCGCGGGCGATGTCCCGACGCGTTCAAATCGGTGCCGGCGGCGCGTTATTGATATGAATAAAACGCGACGATGTGTTTTAGCGGACGAAATTTATACGGGAATATGTACAGTGTATACACACACACACACACACACACACACACACACACACACACACACATATATATACGCAACAGAAACGGTATACTCATACATACGTATGTGTATCCGATGGCCGTCTATAATTCTAGACCAGCATTCACGCACCACCGAATTCGCGTCGTAAATACGAGCCGTGCTGCTTGTCGTATTTGTAATCGACGTAATCTGTCTAACACGACAATGAAGTCGGTTACCCATTAAACCGTTATTGAAACCGTATACGATTACGCGAATTACGGCGAGGTAGTTCGAACGTATGCGCCATTGTAACGCGCGTGTGCACCAAATGCCCGGGTGCAGTGTACACCGCACAGATTTGAAACACAGGCAAATATCGCAAATGCATTTGACAGGATTACACAATAACGATATATGACTATTTTATTTCGTCGTGCTGAAATTCTATACGCCATGCGTTTGCGTGTTGCATACATACGCATGCATGAGGTACACTTGCCAGCAGAAAGGTTGCAACATTTTTTTTTCGATGGATTTTGAAACTCAGTCTTGCTTGTAAAGCGATTGAACGTAATTGAATAGACCCATAAGTAAAAACAAATCGCTCGGTGAATAAGCCACATTCCGAAACCCATCGAAAAAAATTGTTGTAAAGCCTTTCTGCTGCCGAGTGTACATGCTCATGTCACTGTTTCAAAATACTCGATATTTTCATTTCAAAGCACTCTTGCAAAATAACCAAAAAGATGGTGTTCACTGTTCAGAAGATATTAGTGTGTAAAAGTAGGAGAGACCGGGGCCGGTTGCCGTACGGAATTGATTGTCAAAATGCTTATAAATCAATGACTACATGGCAGAAAAATCTCTTTTTTTGACAGTAGATTGCTGATATAATATTAATTTATTATATAAAATAGTTTGCACCAAAAGCATTGTATATATTATTTACAACGAAGGAAATGAAGTTAGTAAGTAAACTTTTCTTATCACCTATTTTGTCATCTGACAAGTCTTTGGCATTATTAATCGCGATATCATGTATTCATACACAGTTGGAAAAAATGTGTTGAAATTAACATAAATCGCATGTTCCAAACGGTCCACTCAAATTTTTGAGTTAATTTTACACAAGATGAATATGTTAGAAGGTAACACAAATATTATGTAATAGAATAAATACAAAGAAAGATAACATCGACACAGTTTGTAAGCAAGCCATGAAAGCATATTTTTTTTCAGAAAATTAATATTTATGATATGTTAAATTAACACGTATTGTTCATTTATCTTAGAATTTACATTTTAAAACACATTATTTTTATATTACTTGTTCACTTACTCATAAATTGTGTCATTTTGATACTAAGAAACATTGAATATCAATTTCACAGAAAACCTTTAAATAACATAATCACATTATGTTAAATTAACACTCGAATATGTTAAAAAATTCAACACAAACCGTTAACACAAACGTGAGTGGACTGTTTTCAACACAAATACACAAATTTTTTTACTGTGTAGAAAATGACATGTCTTAGAAAAGTTTTGCTACAATTAATTAATTATCCTGACAAAGTTTGTGCATACAATCTTCTCTTTTTGTTAAAAATGGGAGTACCTTATGTGAGGTAGATTGATCAAAATGAGATGGAGTTAGGTGATAATCGATTTTAATATATATATCTTTAGTTCGATACATTTTTAAAGAATATACTTACAAATAAATTATATTTCATATAGATACTACGGTACAAAAACAAATTACGTATTTTATGATTAAAATAACTATAGGTATATTTTATTTATATTAATACTATAATTTACTATTAACTGACATTAAAATAAAAATTGTATTTTTTATATGTATTGTCCATACAAATATGCTACTGCAAATCCGTGTAAATATCAACCCAAAACACGGGGGAGGGAGGTTAATTGTCATATTTCCGCAGCTTCAAAATTAAATAACTTATTTGTATGATATGATGAACTCAAGAGTAATTTTTTTTTAATACCTAAAGGATATAGACATATTATAACGTGTATAATATTTCAAAATCATGTATCCACTTTTTTTTTCTAAAAATTACTAATCAAAAATTGACAATCGGCCTCGATCGTCTCCTCTACTATTATTTGAAGAAGTGTGTACAAAGGTATTCTTTTTGTTGAATTATTCGGTTATGCTAAATTTTCAATGTATCATATTCTTTGAAAGCTTGCAGTGGCTTTCATATTTTAACATTTAATTCATCTATAATTGAACACAGTGTTTCGTGCCAAGTAAATGTATAGTTAAGAAATGTCTTTATCGATTCCCGTGTTCATTGCTGTTCTTGAATTTATTCGCTAGATAATTGCGTTTATTGCAAGCGAGAGGTGTCTCTTAATTTAATCACTGATAGCATTTTGATTGCGCGAAAATTTTCAGACCTCTATGAATCAGGTAGTCTTGTAGTGTCGTATAAAAAAATAGTAAAAATACCTCGTTGCAAAAGTTGTTGTGAGTCACGAGGAAGGCTCTGAGATTTTGCGATGCACGTTTAAAAAGGGGAACAAAAATGCCGTAATTTATGATATAAAAACCAGAGCAGATGTCACGCAATATTTTTCGAGGTTTCTATTACAGATAAAAAATGAAAGACACACGTGAGGAGGCACATGGGACGTCGGGAAGTTCCTTTTCTAGGATGATGTGAATATCTGCTTTCAGGATAAACATACCGCCTCATGATATTCGACTCCAACGGGCCATTGCTCTATTTCATAGAGAACGTACACCTGCAGTACTGTCGTCCAATTTTGGCACGAGTGCCGGTTTCCGATCCGATCCTAATATCTGCGATATACGACATTAAATCCGCACGTGGAAAAGACAATTTTGCTGAAATATTTAAAAATTTAGCTACTTGCAGATCTGAAAATAATTCTGTTGGACCAGCAAAATAATTATGTAGCGACTATAGTCGTTAGAATATCAAAACTTCTTGTAGCGTTTTATTCAACATACTTGAAATTTTATCACGTAATTATTTTAATGGTCCAGTAAAATTATTTTCAAAACTTCACTGAGAGAAATGTTTGGTATGATTTTGTTGATATGTGACTTACAAAAACATTTTTACTTTTTAATTTAAAAATTATGTTGTTTGCTTAGAATAGCCAAATTTTGATTAGAACACATTTTTTTAAATTAGAGCACAATTTTTAAATTAAAAAGAAAGAAAGTTTTTATAACTCACATATCAACAAAATAATGGTCATTTGTACGAAACATTTCTTTCAATTTGTACCTAGCTAATAGATACTTCAGCAAAATCGTTCTTTCCGTGCGCGTTATTCCTCCAAAATCAATCAGCCAGAATCATGCAAAACGGAATAGAATAACAATTTCGAAAGGACATCGTGAAACAACGGCGGTAATAATTCCACGCGATGTCATTTACGTCACAAAAATCCGCAGGCTGTAATTCATCACGAAGAACGATGCAAGAACGTAACCGCGATATTTTTGCAGCGAACTTTTCAAAATTGAATTGCTCGTGCGCGCGCGCTGTGTCGCATCCCGATATGATTCTCGTTTCTTTCTCTTTTTTACTTTTTACAAGACTGGAGTAATGAAGGATACATTTACGGCAAGCTTTAGCGCGGTTACAGTCGCGCTGTAGCGTGATTTACTGTCATCCTTATTTTTCGAACGTTACTCTTGCGCTAGGCCTCTCCTTTGTACCTATTAAATTTATATACGCATCCTCCTCTTATCGTCATTTTTTATCATCACCGTACTGCACTGTTCGGCGCCCGTTTGCCACTGTAGTTTATCGTAACGCGATCTTTTTGTTCGTTTAACCGCAAGTGGACCAGAGGCTCATACATCCTGTCGCGGAAATCCGAATTCGCCACCAAGCCGCGTACGAGCCGTCGTCAGTTGGTTAACCCGCAATATCCTAACTTCCGCTCGTATATGGTCGCCCTATTTGGCTATCAAATAATTCGTGTCCTATTGTAAACACCAATTGTAACCGCGGTATAATATTGTTCCCTTCTGTATTGTCTTAATTCCTCTATGATGTATGTAAAATGATTCATAAAGTGCAACGTGTGATTTGGTTTTCTAAAAAAATTAGAGGTGATGAAAAGCAAAAATTTAGCGACAAAAAATCGAAGTTACTCTCTTGAAGTAAAATTTCTTGGAATGAAATCTCTCTACGCTCTAAGAGAATAAAAATACAGTCTCTTTTTTTGAGTAAAATTTCATTCAAAAAAAGTGAAAACTGTCACTTTTTTTCGAGAAGTGAAATATTTTCACTCTTCTCAAAAAATAATTGTACTTTTACTCTTTCGGAGTGAGATTTAATTTCAAGAAATTTAGAGAGTAGAATAAGATAATTAAGATAATATAGAGATGTCTGACTAAAGTCACGTTTGGAAACATCACACTCGAGTGCCTCCGTATTAATCCGAGATTTTATCCTTGTTCGCCAAATTTTAAAATTACTCGGGTGATATTTCTAAAAGCCTACAATAATAATTAAATAAGTCAAATATATGATATCTTAAAATAAATTAGAGAGAGAGAGAGAGAGAGAGAGAGAGAGAGAGAGAGAGAGTCATTTGTATCTTCAATTATTGAAATTACGAAGTTTTACATTTAATCTATGATCAACATCGTTATAATAGAAAAGGATAATTATTTTTAAAAAATAAAGCGAAATCATAAATAGAGAATAAAACTGAAACAAATACAGAGAATACTCAGCTTAAAGTCAAATTTTTAACACATCTCACATACAGGAATCATCGCGTTATTTCCAATGCTATTACGTACGTAGATATCCCGTTTTCACGCGATAAAATCAAACTCGCGATACCTCGATTAGCACATTTCGACATGCGAAATGTATAAATCGCGGATATAGTTAGCGCGCGCTGTTTAGCGATTCGTTATTATGAAGTATAACCGCGCTCTGTCGGGAGCAAATCATTTAGAAATTTAATGTCATGAATGTTAAGTAACGTCCCTCGTTTGCGTCGCTCGTTAATGTACCAGGGGAGAGCAGGTAATTCGGTAAGCATAAATTTTAGAGCCGCCGTTCTGCATCCGCTGCTCCTTTCAGTCAATATTTCAATCAAAGTCACGTCGTAATTCTTATTCACGCTCTTGCTTTTACTTAATTTTGCCATTTTCACATTAAACAAATTTATTCTTTTGGCTGTTTACAGCAATTGAAAAGAATCGAATGAAATGATGTAACGCTGTTTAATTAATTCTGATAATTATTTCGGAATATGATGGCTGCTTTTTTATTTGTACACTAAAAGAAAAGATTGGCTAAATATGGCACAGCATTTTTAATTGATTGCAGCAGCCAATTTTTGGTTGCGTACCTAAATCCTATACTGATATATCGCGGATAGGCTAACGCAACCAAAAATTAGCTGCTGTAACCAAAATTTGGACATGTTAGCAAAATATGCATGTCTGTTACAGATCGATTTATTTAGCAATATGAAGTTAGTTGTCATTATCGAATATGTCCGTGTAAAAGAAAATTGTCTCTACCACAGCTAAATATGGTTTGCTGAAACTGTACTTGCTACCAAATTGTCTGTTACACAGAAAACGTTTGCTGCAATGATCAATACATCGATCTAATAGCAAAATGTTTATCTGTTACAATGACAATATTTAGGGCTCACAGCTAATAGAAATTAGATCTCGCAGAGATGACGTTAGGTGTCCATATAATGCTACTGAATTTAGCTGCCATACCTGATTTTTAGGTGTGGCAGTTAATCTTTTTTTTCCGTGATACTTGTTTAGAATTAGACAAAATTTTATTATACAAAATATTTGCATGAAAGAAATATTTCTAATACGCTTCTATGATATTATTATGTTTATATTAATCATTTCAAAAGTTTTTGATATAATAATAATAAAATCCTTAATATTGGAGAGAACGATTTTGCTGAAGTATTTGAAACTTTAGCTATAAATACAGATTTGAAAATAAATTTGTTGGATCATCAAAATAATTACGTAGAAAATTCAAATATGATGAATAATGCTGCAAAAAGTTTTGACATTCTAATTATCATGTCTAACAAGCAATCTATATTATTTTTATAATCCAACAAATTATTTTCAGATCTCTGTTTCTAGCTAAACTGTTTCAGAAAAATTGTTCTTCTCATGTGTGAATGTTAAATTTTCAAATTACTACAATTGGGTTAGAATATTTAGGTAGCATTCTGTTTAGGCAGAAGGCGAGCATAAAATCATTTTAACGGATTATAACCGGCGTGATACCGGCGTTTATGAATTAAACCCACGTCTCTGATATTACTGCGATATTGTATGATACGTTATTTGTGTGAACAACTTCATAATACGACCCTATCTTCCCTTCCGTTGTAACATCGACCCCCCGATAATTCTAAAATTGATGTCTGAATACATTCCTGATAGCCCAGGAATGAAAAGTGACGCGTAAAGAGAAAATTTTCACGAAATGTCCCTAAAAATTTGTAATCCTCATTCAAGACAAATATTTTTCTAAATCTTTATAGATTGTAAAGTAGGTTAGTAATTGTGGTATTCGGTTTAAATGACATTGAGAGTCGAATGACTATATTATGTTTTGCAATTTTATTGATTCTAGGTATCATCGAGATAAATTCTTTCGAATAATGTTAGTTATACACTTTTGTGGACTTGAACGTCGTTGTTAATGCCAAATGATTTAGTGTCAAATATTTAGTAATGCGCTCTGCATCATTTAGCTTAATGTATACGCGAGGTTAAACGTTGCACGAAAGCGTTCTTGAACGTGACATCTTTTCACATCCTTTCAAGACGATGACAAACGCCTTCTGCTTTGTCGCACGCCATCCGATGGAGAAAAGTTATGCATTTGCAACATCACAAACGAGGTCTTGATGGTGCAGGCTACCAACTACAAAACACGAGGAAGTGACATTGTAAAAGTGAATTGAAAGCTCATGCATTTACGTCAAAAAATATATCTCGTAAAGAACGAGATTCTTCATTATAAGTTTTTCATCTTATAATTTTTTTATGATGAATTTTAAGAAAAACCATATCTTTAAGAGCTTGTCTCCACAGAAGCCAATCATGTCGATCGGCATACTGATTTCATGATGGAAGTAATATACTTCCACCATGACTGACTTCTGCTCCTATCTTTATAAAAAAAGAAGAAACTAGTATGGCGATCAACATGATTAACTTCGGTGAGGACAAGCTTTGAGATTACTAAAACGCTGGAATCATTTCGGAGCGTTTAATTTATATTTCCTTGGTTTAATATTTGTTCTTATTTACACGAACCATTATAAAAGTTTCATTTGTTTCGCCAATAAATCAAAAAGTTGCGTTTGACATTTATCACTTTGTTAGGTCAGAATGGGGTTAAAACAGGCGATAGTGATTCTCACGAATCAAAATGGAAAATCAGACTCCGACTATGTAAATCCGTGAATTATACGCCGGGGCTGATCGTATCGAATGCACGGATAGTTTCGTAATAGATTTGTAACTCCTAGTCGCGCGCTTTCGTCTGGCCCGCGGTTGTTCGATCGACCGCCCTTGGTAATTCTACGATTAATGCGTTCAATCCGTCCCGCATTACACGCACGCTATCGCAGCACGCGACGATTTGTGCGTGGAGAACAGCGGTTTCCCCCGATTTTCTATCGCAAACGCGCGAATAGTTACCGAATTGTTACCGTTGCAGATGTTAGTAATATCTACAAGCATCAATAACCTTCGACGTTTATCTCCGTCCCACGTTTACAAAATATTTTTCACAATATTTCCACTTCGACTGCTAGCTCCTTTATCATCATGAAATCACATTGTGAAAAAATTTAAGTTAAAGCTTTGTATTTTTGAAAAGCGTATGATATATGGTTTATATATCGCAAAAAAAAGAACATAATTATAATCATTACGTATTTGTTGTTAATTCATTATTACATGGGCAGAGTTTCTAATATATTTCAATTTTTTTCGTTAACGATAGTTATTAGAATTACGAATTGAATTATGTATAAACATATAAATTTATTTCCTCTCTCTCGACTCCAAGAATAAATCACAAATTAATTAAAATTGTCGATATATAAGTCGACTTAGAATTACAAATGCTAAAGTTCTTGTAAGATTCTCATGAATAACGATCTTGAATGTTCTACCGACGGTTCTATAAACAACTTGATATAAAATAATATGAAAAGCCATCTTTACGTCATATTTATCTTCTCGAAATTCAATTAATAATTAAAGATTTTTTCCAAAAATCTAGCAGGCGCAATATTGAATGTCCAGAATCTATTAAGTAGGAGAGAAAGAACAGGATGTCTCACAACTACCGCATTTCCTCTTAAGGACATATTCTTGACGTAATTTTGAGACGAAAATCCTAATACGAAAATGTCGAGACTACAATAATTTTTTGAATTATAAGCTAACTTTAAATGCTTATGAGTCAAACATCATTTTACTTTTATAGCCTCTATTATTATTTCTGAATTTTTTTGAACATTCTAAGACGAAAATATCGAAACTATAATAGTTTTTAAATTACAAACTACCTTTACCAATTATAATTCAAAAACTATTGTAGCCTCGACATTTTTTTATTAGAATTTTCGTCTCAAAATTATCTCATGAATACGTTCTTTGAGGAAATGCGGTAGTTGTGAGACACCCTGTATATTTACAAACGATATGCATGTATTCGTAATTTTAAGAACTGTAATCAATCCAACAGCAAGCTGAAAGTTCTTCACATTCTCAAGAAGACGTAATAGACATGTCAGAGAACGCTAAAGCGCTTTGAAAGAAAATGTTAAAATTATTCAAATCTAATATTCAAATAGATTCTCTTTCTTCGTATTTAGTGTTCACCTGTTTGGAACAGATTGGCCAGAAAGACAATTCTTGATTAATTATTCACGCGATCGCGTCACCCGCATTTAAGTAATCGAACTTAGGAAGACAGTTGTAGTACGCACCCGAAGACGCAGTGAAACCGGCGTGCATGGCGTACCGCGGCGCAGCCATGTGCTGGGGATGTGGAGTCGGTGGTAGGGTCGCATGCGATGGCGGTACCGATGCCTGCGGGTGGACCGTCGCCGTCGGTCTCGAGAGTATCGTGTCGATGCCGTGGGGATTGCTGCCGACGGAGGTGATGGAAGTTGCCGGGCTGTGCTTGCCGCTGCCAGTAGGCGACGATTGGCCCTGCGTGATGGTGGATAATGGCACCGTGATACGTGGCAACTGGATGCCGCCTTGTTGCTGCTGGTGTGACGGATGATGCTGCTGCTGCTGGTGCGACTGCTGCTGTTGTTGCTGCTGCTGCTGTTGCTGTTGATGCTGTTGCTGTTGTTGCTGTTGTTGATGCTGATGACTCCTTTCCGCCATAGAATGTAGCGCTGCCAATGGCTGGCTACCGAGCATGCCACCCCCGGCGGCACTCAGATTGAGAAACTGCAAAACATGGGGCGCGGCCGCCGCGTGGAAGTCGTGGAGCCAGGGCGGTCGTGGGGGTGGTGGCGAATGGCTCGAGGCGGGCGGCGGCGAGCACGAGCCCAGTGAGGAACCTGCGGACGAGCTGCGGTCGCCCTGGTCCAGGTGGTGGTTATTGTTGCGTCGGTGCGCGTCGCTGAGCGACGATGACATGTTCTCAGTGATCTCGAGTCCGCCGCCCTCCGGCGTGGAGCGCGATGGCGGGTCCGGGCACGGGTCTCCGCTGTCGGCGCAGGCCTTGCCGCTGGTCAGAGAACACACCATCTCGCACCACGCATAGTTCGGTAGTGAGCGAAAAATCTTAGCCGGTGCTTAGCTACGCGCTGAATTGAGGCGTGTGGCCGCCTCGGAACCGCGGAGTCCTCGCGCGCGAGAGGATTCCCGAGGACCACCCGCCGTACCGAGGAGGATGTCCGGCGATGTCGGTCGTTCGTACGAAGATATATCGCGGTGACGGTTGTCTCACTTGTCGCGTTTCGCTAATTGAACAACGACGCCGAACCACCGATGACACAGGACACGTTTGACACTCAATCGCGATCGCGACCGCAAGTGGCACTCGAAGTAGTTCTCGAAGGGGGAGGATGTTCTGTCGCTTTTACCTTTTCCGTTTTGTTTCTTCCGTTTCACCGGTATCTCATCCAGGTCAATCACTAATCCCCATGGTTCCCCGCGGATCGCACGGCGCGTCGTCTGCGCGCGACAGGCTGCCGATGACACGTTCCGTGAGTGGCGATCGATGAGTGGAGAGAAGTAATCACCGCACACCCTGAACAGTCACCGGTTCGTCGATTTCGCGCGATGACATGGAGAACGAACGATCAAGGAACGATTAGTCACGGATTGTTCCGGTCTGAACTGATCATCGACGGGTGGTCGACACGCACGATCAGGAAGTCGTCGTCCGTGCCGCGACGGTACGGGGTCCTCGCCGAGTGACTCGCCGCGTCGCTAAATGGTATGCGAGTAGGGTGCATCGGGCGCGCGCGCTCTCTCTCCGGCGGGAGATCGAGTCTCTCTCCCGTGCCTTCGTCCTTGCCCTCGTCCTCGCGCGCGCGTTCCGGAAACCGACACAGCGGAGGGAGAGATAGGTCGGCCCTCGACGCGAGTCGATTGGCGTATCGTCCGTGGGTCGTTTAAGTGCTCGGGGGCGGTACCGTCATCGGATTGGTCGGCCTGGTGGTTTTCCACCGGAAGGAGAGGTGTTCCGGGCGGGGCCTCTCAATCTCGCGTTAGCTTCTTGTTAAGCGTCTTTCATTGTGTGTTTAAATTCGTAATTTATGATCCCGACTGAATAAAACAAGAACTTGCTGGTTCACTCGCTCGTCCGTTCGCTCGCTCGTACGTTCGCTGGCTGGCTGGTTGGCTGACTGAGCCTCTTTGGCTCTGAGACTGGCCCTCTAGTTTGCTCGACGACTGGGCACCTCCGCACGACTACGATGACACTACTGTCTCGATAACTCGCTTCCTTCCTTCCGTCGTTCCTTCCTCGCTACCTACCTAACCGTCTCCTACCGTATCTCTTCCCACTTTACCTTCTCGTACCATTTAGCTCTATCCTTCCCGCCCACTCGACTTCTGTCTACCACCTACCCTTCGGTCTTTCAGCCAGTTCGAGTACGCGTAGACAGAGCAAATCGAGTTATTCGTTGCCGATGGTCCTGTTCCTCCTGTTCGTCGTACATATGCCGATGCACGTGTCAACGAGAATTCGGTTACTTCATCCCGATGAACCATTGCCACGTCGCGGCTGACGTAACTAATGTCGGATGAACTCGCAGGTTCTCTCCGACTCTGGCAGCCGACCAATGTAATGTCGGCCGTGCTTCGTCGCTCAGTTCCGCTCTCGTCTATTGGATCCGCGTTTTAGACTCGCCTTCGACCGAACGGATAATTTACGGCGGCTGACTGCACTTCGCGCTCCGGTCATTAAGCGCCGCGTAGGCGGGGTGTGCGCGCTGCTTCTCTCTTTTCTCTCTTTCTTCTTCCACACTCTCCTTTTCCTTCCCACGGTATTCACCCGAGAAGGAGTTCCACCAGTTAGACGTGCGACCGTATAATCCTTAAACGAATTTCTCGCAAATTTCTTCCGCTCACCGTATGTGAGCTAAATATTCTCAAACTTGGAGCAGGTTTCTCTCGGTTCGAAATTTTTTATCTTCACATTTTAAACGTAGATTTTTCCGATCTTACGTGCTAAACGGTTTTATAAGTACAAGATAAAATTTTACTGGATGAAATAGTAACGTTTTAGTTATAGCTACGATATCTAACTTGTAATATTCGTCTTTTCACGAAAAATCATTATTGTGGTAAAAAATTTAATTTAAACAAGGTGTGAAACTCAGTTTCAAGTAAATGGGGGAATTGATTTGTGAAAAATCATGAATATACAGATGCGACATTTTGAACGACAGTGTTATACGTCCAAGCGCAGTATCTGCATCATTAAATGCGAGCGTGCCGAGATCGATCGTTTAAGAGTAATTATGCTAATGCGGCCCGATTATGATGAAGGCTCGAAATAAGCTTGCAGGGTATCATCATTACCACGTTCAAATACGTGCGTATTATTAATAATGAAACAATAATGGATATTATTAAAGCAGCATGACGCAATAATAGCCGGCTAGCAACGCAGTTGCCAATATTTGTTGCACCGTATTAATCACCAGTCGCATTAATATTGCACTTGTGCACGTAGAAGGCTTTTGCAATCCGTTTCGCGCTACAAATTGTTGCCTAATTCGCAAGAAAGCTTTTCGAACGCTTCTCATAATTTGACAACTAGAACTATCTGGAACAGATTGAACATTTCTGTTATATATGGCAGGTTCGACAATGATTTTTTCACAAAGTATGCATTTTCCTCATATCCTCTATTTAATTATTATGTCGATTTTTACATTTGGCGAAGGACAACGGGATAAAACGGAAAAAGATTTCTCTCGGGCCAGTATTCTCTCGGCGTGAAGCGACCGAGTGGGATTTAAATCTATTTTATTTGACCCCAAAAGATCAGTCCTTTTCATGGAGAGGCGACTCCTTTTCGAGGGCCATCAAACGAGGAAGACGAATTCTCTCCCTCTTTCCGTTTTTCGGCTTTGTAAAAAAAGTCAAATTATGTAAAACATGACGAGCAGCCAGCGACAAGTATTGATTCTCATCACTGGATGTTTTACGGCGTATTATTTTCAAGGATAGCAATTGTTCGGTCCGACGGAAGGTTTTCCATTCGTGCGAATTTCTCGCGAGCCAAAAATTCAATTCTATTCGAAACGATCTCTCTTGTTACGTGAGTCATATATAACAGATCAGAAAATGAAGGAAATTGTTTTCCTAACAAATCCTGCAAATAAATATCCGACGCTGAAATGAAATTTTTTTTAAATTGTGGAGGCTTGAATTGTAGATTGCTCATACGATATCTTTACGTTATTTTCGTTACCTTTATTTATTGTTTCTAATTATATACTTTTGTAATATAAACCATCTTGTTACGTTTCAACAGAATTTAATAACTAATTATTATACATATGGCAATTTTTTTTATAATGTCTTTCGTATTTCTTCTATGCAATCTTTATTTGACATTATATGCTGGGATCTTTTTTCTCAAATTATCGATTATTTTATGTGCCATTTTGTTATTAAGTGAGCTAATGTTTGATGTGTCGATATTGGGCGCGAATCGAGTGGCAATAAAAGCGTTCTTATTTAAACACCGTTTCGCAGGATTATATCGAATAATTTGTTAGCTCCGATAAGCGCAGTAGAACACGCCATATGCCGCACGTGATCGCGAAATATTAAATCCTAGTTGTGCCACACGTATCATTGCCCTCGCGTTGCCACGGCAAGCTTATCTGTCAAATATACCTCGCTTTAATAAACCGTGCAATACGAAATATCACGTGAAAGAAATTCGTTATTCTCATAACAAATAAAAATGGCTCGCTGCCTTGCTACTCTCTTATTCTTACAATTTTTATTACATTTATTTGCGTCTGTAAATACATTTGTGAGTAATTTCGAAGGAGGTTCAGGCGGACCAAATAGTGAATACTTCTTGACACCTCGCATAATCGCTTTGAGATACAACGCGTGCTCGGGACATAAATTTGTCGTTAAAAAACTACGCCCATTATTCGGTTCCCTTCCTGCAGAAAGTCGCTATACAAATTCGACTGCTTGTATTCTCGGAGTCCCACCCCTTAACCCTCCCTATCGGCGACTGCCTCTTCCCTAAACCCTCTCTGATGGACCCCCTCTCTCACTCTTTCTTTCTCTCTTTCTCTTTTGTTATCCCTTCGGTTTAGGGTGGAATTATTATGCAGAGACCAAATTGTCCCATAAAATCGTGCAAATTACACTCCCCGATGCGTCTAAGCTTCATCGTAGTGATTAACTGACAATAATGGTGAAAATCGGCGATTCTACGGCGCCGATTAATCGGGTATTTACCGGCGCAGGATTGCCTGCAGAGGACTCTTTGCGATCAACGTCGTTTCAGGGTTTTACGCGTGTATCAGCTGTCGTAGCCGCTTTACCGCGTGACGATGGGTTAATTTATCGGAAGATTAGCTTCAATTAAGGATGAAAGGGAAAGCGAATATTTATCCAATCGTGGCTAATCGCTCGGAAAAAGAACGTATATATAGTCTCGGAATTCAAATTCCTGAACAAATCATAAAATTCTGATCATCTTTATATTATTAGTTTAGGTATGAACTATGAAGGAAGCACAAAAATCCTGAAAAAATAAAATCTTGTTAGTTATTCTACTTATTTCTTTTTAATGCACAGAAAGAAGTCTGATTTTTTATTTGCTAAATATTTTCATCAAGTATCAGTTCAACCGGAATTTTTATTCGTCTAATTGAAAAACGTCTTGGAATCAAGACTTAACATTCGCCTCTTGTGCTCTCTCGTCAGGACATAAACGTGGAATTAGCAGTCCATTCGTACACCCGAGTAGCACAGCTACTGAAAATCTTCATCTACACGCGGAAGGAACTTGCAAAACTCCCCTGTTACTCCGCGTGTCGCCAGTATAGCTAATTCGTATTCGCAGCACGACCTCACGTCGCATGATCACGCCGTATGGATTCAAATCCGAAACGCATCGAAAGTTCGCGATGTCGTTTTGCCGCCGCATAACTCACAGAGGACATGAAACTTTTTCGGTGCCCCTCGGCTCGATAATACGTTTCTGTCAAAGTTCGAAACAAGTCGCTCGGCAAAGGGCGGCCAGTGAGACACGGCCGTCAAATGTGATTCTTTTTTCCTCCTCAATCGATTCGAGATTATTATTTCGCGAATCGCTTTCAAATGGCAGTTTGAGAAGCGCGAGAACGATTTATTTTTAATCCGTTGCTGCATCTACGTGCGTATAGTGCTGCGAATTTAATGCGATGTGTGGAACAGATCCAAAGTGGCGCTTTGAGAAAAGGAAGAAGGGGAAAAGACACACTGTTAAATTTATAATGTCAAATAATACCCAATTTAAGTTATCTTTAATATTTATAGGTTGCCACTATTCCTACTCAATATAATGTTAATTTAAACAATTACGGAGTTAAAACAATTTAATTTAAAAAATGTAGACATTAAATTTGATTTAAATTTAATTTATTATTTACTAAGTACATACATTAATATGAAAGTTGTTTATTATGTACTAAGTTTTAGTTTTAGTTTTTATACAGTTTATTTATGAGGTTGATTACAATAATTATGTAGAATAATGTTATAAATAAACTGCAAAAAGAACATTTTTCATATTATAATTTATTAAGCGATACGGTATTTATACTCTCGCCGCTACGCTCTATTTCGCATAGAATTAAAAAGTTATTGTATATCATAGTATTTTAAATTAACTCTCTTAAAGACAGAGAAGATGTTTGAGTAATAGATTATTTTTTAGGAAAAAAGGAGCCCTTCAAAAGGACACTGAATGCTGTTTTTTTTTATTATGTACTAAGTGTATACATTAATATGGACGTTGTTTACTTTAAAATTAATTACAGAAATGAATTGATTTACATTTTAACATACTTGAAAATTAAAAATAAAGTATTATTTAATCAGGGTTAAGTTATCATTATTTTTTTTATTTCTAACAATGCGGATGAAAAATAGGGAATAATTAATTTTATAATTTAATTAAATAATCGAAGAAATGTATAAATATAGTTTTATTTGCACCCAAAAAAAAATTCTGCCATTTAGCGGTTCCGTGTTAATGTCAGAGGATTTTTCATTTATATATGACCTCAAGAGGATACTCTACAAAATAAAGGAATTTCGTATAACTTTAAAGTACTGGATTTAGGATTGCGATCCTCTCAATACTAGAAGAATGTCTTGTATGTACTGACGTGCACGCGTATTACTGTAGAACGTAAATGACAAACTTCTTCTAACAAGTAAGCGTGCCGCTAGTATTTTGTGTATCCTTTTATTTCAAAAGGCTGTTCGAGTTATTATAATAGAATTTTCTATAGAGGAATTTATTTTTGATCGTAGCTCATATGGATATCCTCATTTTTATAGATGAATACATGTTATAAATATACGCACCTGATTAATGTAAGATTAATGTAAGATTTTTTGCTTAGAGGAAATGCTAAGAGGAATTCCCCGCTTATCGGCAGAATATTTTTTTTGGATGTGTACATTACATTTTTGTGTATACGATACCGTAAGAGTATATATCGGAGTAATTATATTATTATATATATTATTATAAACTAGCAAGAAAATTAGATCGTGTATATATTATATTTTAACCAGACAATTTCTCGATTGTTCGTTAGATATAATAAATACGCACTTTCCCGAATGTATGTATTTTCCGAAAATCGTAGAAGAATTAAAAAGATACGAAATTTATCTCAACTATCTAACAATAAATGTCCTGATCCTTCGATAGCTATGTATTAATTCGCCGTACGACAGGACACTTTCATCCCGCCCTTTCGTGCAATACATACATTTTTCCAACCAATACATACATGTACATATTATATATACAATAGAATATATGTATAATATATTACAGTGTATTCTTCGACAAGCATTTCCTTCCGTTCGGGACGTTGGCGCGACGGCGGTAAACGGAGCGTCGAGCGGTTTCTCATCTTCACATCTCGGAGGGCGGCCTTGGTAAGTGCGACCTAATTTTACGGAACATCGGCTCTTATTAATGACGCGACAAAGCGCAGGGCAGGTGAAGAGAGATATAGCTTGGCTGTCGGTGAAGAAGTCATTTCGCGCGGACACCGGGCCCTGGGCGCCATTGTGCTTACGACTCGTCACACGCCAATGATTGCATTATATTAAGCGTGCAGAGTCGATCGCTCGCCCGTGGATAATCTGTATCGTGGCGGGCCCGTGCGTGGCAGTTATTCCCTTATTCATCCCCTTCGTCGTAATAGCCCGTGCTTTTTGCCGCGCGCGTTGCCCGGGATCGCCTTTGCAGTTTGGCTGCATATGGCCAATATTGTTTTATTTTTGTCCCAGACATTATATCGATCGATTGCGTCGTAAAGATGTCGATCTTGCGACGGACCCACGAATATGACTTTCCGAGAGTCGAGGGGTGAGATAGAGTTCTTTTTTCACGGCACGACTCACCGAGAGAGTTTTTTTTAATTTTATCAATATTCTTTTATATATATTATGTCTATTTGAAATATTCTTCTATGTATTATATCTATTTGAAATATATAATATAATACATTCGATATATAAGTCAACAATATGGAATTAACCTTTTTATTACAAACAATTTGGATAACATAAATTATATTTGTCACAATATGAAGTAATGGTTCTAATCTCGACTCGTGTAGCGATGTTGTTAATGAGCCATTTTAGCCCTTCGGGGAACCATATCGCATAAGAGTCATAATTCATCCCCATGTAGACGACAAACAATAAGGCCAGACTTCGCGAAAACATGCAGTAATACCGGAATGGATAGACGTACATTGTTATACGAGTTAATTGCGTTAATTTGAAAACGAGAAGATCTATTCAGCATAAAGAAATTTCGCGAAATTAATATGAACCGGCTGGTACAAAGTACGGTGAATATAATTTGAACCACAACGACGAGGTGTATTTTTAACTCGTGCTAAGAAATTAAACGTCACTTGAGATTCAAAATAAATTTCATATCCACTATATTTATATTATCAGCATATCGATTACATTAAAATTTTTCGTTAAATTATTAATGTATACAGAACGTGCATTTATGAAATTTTGACAAATTTACTTATATATACGGTTTTGCTAAAGTATAAAGTCTAAAACTAATTTTGTTGGATCATCGAAATAATTATGTAAGACGCTCAAGCATGATGAGTATAATGCTGCAACTGACATTCTAGTAAACAGCTTGAAAATCTTACATAATCATTTTAATGATCCAACAAAATTATTTTCACAGATCTGTATCAATCTAAATTTTTAAATAATAATCGTTCTCTCCGTGTATTTTTATCGAAAAACGCATTAATACTAACTGTGAGTTTTTATATGCAGTATTATCGGATAAAACTCGTTACGATTCTCCATGGATATGGCACAATGACGATGATTTCTCCAGCTAATGCCGGAGAATAGACAGTGAATATGATCCGTCTTCTTAAAACACTATTCGTCAGAGAATAATTCGTCTATCCTCCCCGAATAAAAAGCTCATATTTTACGCGGGAACAAAACGTGTCTTGGAACGACTACCTCTTGTGTGAGCCTCCGACACACAACGGTGCGACCGAGAATCGAGATCCTATCCCGGATTTAGCCCGGGTAGCCTTCTCGACTTCAAAGGATTAGACGAAGGATGCGATAGTAGGAAGCCGAGAGGTGTTTTTCGCTGAGTTCTCATACGAGAACTCTCTTTCTCCCACAGCGAGTAGTTTTACATTTCGTCACATTGTTGCGTCGACATTTATAAATGCTTGTGGTCCAGCGGTGGTCGATTATGACGATTATATGACGACGGGCAGGAAACGAGGGGGGGGTAGGGGAGGCGGAGGGAGACCGGAGATGACGTTGGATGTGAGCCGTGATGCGATGGGACGAGTGTGATTCAGCGAAATCAATGCGTCTTCAGGAATACTGAAACGCCTGTTAGTGACGCTTCATCATTTCGCGATAATATTCGCGGTCGCCGCGCCGATTAATGAGCCGAGGCTCAACGTCGCTTTGAATACGGCGTATCCGGAGTCTCTAACAGCCGCACATCCTCCTTTAAAAACGTATTATCCCGCGAAAGCGATCCGCCGAATAATATTTTAATGAAATTCGAATTGAGATGGTTGGCATCATGTTTTCATTTCATAAATAACGCGTACCGGCTGCTAAGATAAGTTAACATAAGTCGATGTGAGATCATTTTATATCATGAAAAACTAAACATTCGATAAAATGTTGCCTTACGCGAGGTGAAATTATATTTGCTGCGCAAAAAAAATGACAAATGGTAGGAAAGATTCCAAAGTCCCTTTGTGGAAATTTCGTATAAATAGATGTACGCGTGAACGAGAATATAGATACATAATTAATTTATCTGACGGAGTTAATGTAGTTAACTATTTGCGTTTGCAACTATTTGTATTCGCTCCAACGAGTAAACAATTAATGTACACAATTAACATACAGATTATTACACGACTAATTGCTGCTGAATTTTAAGTGCAATCCGCCATTTATTAGTATTGATTTGGTCGGTGAATCGAGTCGATTCTGTAAATGAGAATTACTAAAAAGCAAATTATGTCCCTCGCATTTGCAATTCATATTTTTATACCTAAGGTAATAAAACATGCTTTAAATAAATAAAAAAGATAATAAAATATTTTGTAACGTAAAAATTTATCAAAGATTATTGCGAATGTAGTTAGAGTATATATGTACTTTAATGCACATTTTCATTAATTCACGTACATCCTTTATCCCAAAATACTTAATTATTTATCACTAAATGATTGCTATAACATTTTTTTTCTACTATTTGAAACAGAAACATGCCTAAAGTACAATAACTGTCTTTATCCTTAAATGGTATTCGTCCGAAATTTAATTAACTAATATTCGCGGATTCAGGGTGTTTTCCAATAACGTACACCGATGAAACAGTGTAACACTGTGTCTTACGCAAAGTGTTCCAACTGTGACACAGTATTACACTGTTCGACACTGTAAAAAACTAAATACGAGCGTGTAAAATATTTCAATGTTACCAACTTTTTTCAAAAAGTTATTTAGTAGCCGTACTTATTTTGCAATAAAAGTATCAAAAATGCTGAAAAAATTATAATTTAAGTCTAAATAAAAATCATAAATCTATTATTGATACGTTAAATATAATCATAGAATCAGAATGGAAGACTACAATGCATTCTGGTATTACACTTTGAAACTAAACTGCGTTCCAACAAGCATCTTACACAATAGAACACAGTGTAACGTTCTGTGTCCTAGCTAGAAAAGCCTTAGTGTACTTAAATAATTTAAATCAATGTATGCTTAAAGTTAATGTACTTGAACGATATTTTATTTTGATGGTCAAAATTCGAGGAATAAGATTACGTAACTTAAAATTATGTAATATTGTGAAAAACATTTGTTATAAACAATTTTTCAAAATGTTATTGGAGAAAATGTCCGAATTTCTAGACCCGTGAAAATTGATAGGGTTAACCTGTGAATTTGATAAAATTATTTTTGCTAAAATGTAAGTTCGAAACGGCGAATATCAACTGCATTTGTTTAAAAAATCGCTTTCCAGTAATTGGACTTTCGATTCCGAGGCTGAATAATCGACGCTCCACAACATCGTAGCGCCATTAATGGCCTACCGGTGATCAGTGCTTCTTTCCTATAAGGCTACTTTATATCCGCGGCTGTAAAACGCTTATACGATCCGCCGTAAAAGATCGAAACGCATATATTACGCGAACAGGGTGTATCGTATACATTGCGGTACACACAAAACACACGTGACCGGTGAAGACCGGCGGGATCACCGGGACGTCGTTTTTACGATCAAACCCTATAACTACATTCGACGGAATTATTTGAATTTCCCAACGTTTGAAGATATTAAAATACAACGGTCGGAATAACGTGGCGGCCGTATTAATCACTCGTCCACGTCAAATCTGTTGAAGCCGAAACGTGCATATCCAAGTTACGTGGTTCGATTTGCGATTTATCGGCTGTTTTCGACGGCGCCGATATTCGCATCATTTCAGCATTACCGGAGATAATCGAGGCAAATCAATTGTATTTTCGAGGGATTACCAGCAATCACACGTTTCCCATATTTTTCCACGTATTTTATTTAATAGAAGGAGATGTGGATAAGGACACTTTATTTTTCATTGTAATGCATGCTACAACAGACTTTAATGTTTATCTTATGCATATAATCCCTCTAAAAGAACTACATCAAAGATCATAATATAAAATTTATAATTGACGGCAGGTGTACATCAATATCATCGTTTATTCTACAGAATAACATGAATATATAAATGGAGAACATTAAAATTGACGTTAACGACCCGAGAAATAGTTTTAATCATTCGTTTTTTTGATGAACGAAAAAGTCGTTCTATCTTTATAGAAGAAGATTCTTTAAAATTTCACCATGATTACGCTCAAGTCCACGTCGCTCTCAGCTTCCGTGCCGTGCAATCGCAACCCGTTTTCGTTCGCTTCGTGCAACGTCTAATGATGTGCTCCACGCTGTATCAGAGAGTTAGGTGTAAAAGCGTGACTTCCAGCAGTGTGCATGTCGCTACCGGCCACCAGATACCCTGTGAATGGACCTATATAACGCTCGGATGCTTTCTCCGTACGCTTACGATGACTGATAGACCGAGGAAGGACACTGACTTAAGCCTGTTTGTCGGCCCTTACCAAGCCCCGGTGCAGCAGCTGTATCCCCTCCCCCCTTCCTATCGTTCTCGTTCGGGGCACCGGATCCTTTCATGGCCCCCAACAAAAGCGGCTGTCGTATTTGGACAGCATTAGCGTTAAATTTGGTCAATGAAATGGTTTAACAGGACACTGCCGTAGAATATGGTGCTAGGGAGAATCTATACCTTTGATCCGAGAGAATTTCCCGTCACGGATACGCGACTGACACGATTGTGTTGTAACAATCGAAAAGTGAAGCGCGATGGTGACTCCTTTAGCTCTTTATAAAATACGATTAAATTTAATTATATGACATTATATTTAACTGTGTTAACATAAAAAAATTGTCTTTTACACTGTTAGATCTATTGTTAAATTTAATCCTATTTGAATCGTTTCTATTCAATATATCATTATTTTTAACTAAAACAAAGAATTTAACTCAAGAAGTGTGTATTAAATTTGACTTAAATTTAATTAATATTAAAGAAAACAAGGTTATTAATAATATATGCATTTAGTAAATATTAACTAAATTTGAGTCTTTATATTTCTTGATTTAAATTGAGAATTTTTAAAACTTTAATGTCAGTGATTTTCAAAGTTTTACAGATAATTTTAATTATACTTTCAGATATTTTCAAAGTCTTCGACAGGATTTTTAGAATAATTTTACACTGTTAAATTTACAATATCAATTTTAACCGAATTTGTACTGTTTTAAACTATTCAATTCCATTATTTTAGTATAAAATAATAATACATTGAGTAGGAGCAGTGGAGACTTAAATTAGATTAAATTTAACACATATAAATATAATAAAAATGATAAAGGGCTAATGGAAATTGATGCTGTAATAAGTGCGCTATTATTTCATAAAATATATTTTAATTTATAACTATCATTAATCTTGAAAATTTAGATGTTTAGGCTAATTTTTTAACCATCCTCAGTAGTATCTATTTAATTACAACGTGCTAAGATCTGTCCTATACACAAATTAGATAACCAGATAATATGAGGCGATTCACTACTCCCTGATGGAATCCTATATCTTTTTTATTATATTTATATTTGTCATTTTTTAGGAATTTGTTTCTATTGTTGATTGTTAAATTTGACACTGGATTTAATAGTGTAAAAGAAGAGAATCTTAGTACTCTGTTATCTATTACTGCGTGTAAGTGTAACGATAACTCCCACTGCGGCCGTTAGCGAGATCGGTGAAAGTAAGTTATTAATCATGCATGCAACTGTACACTTCCGGCTCGTTATAAGCATAAGAATAAACGATTCATACAAGAAACATAATACACGCTTTGCCTCCGCTAATTAAGAGCTCGCTCCTCGCTACTATATTCGGTTATTTCAATTCTTTGCCACTTTCTGTCAGTCATAATTACATTGGTTACAGAAGAGTTCCGAGACCCAAAAAAAAGTATCTGAGACACTTATTGAATTAGCGACGCCAATTGATTGTTGTGACAAGACCAATTTAACGTTCAAGCTATTTAAAGTTATAAGTAAAATTGATTTAGAATTATATCTAATTTTATCATGATTTTATTCTTAATCCGATGGAACCACCATGTAATCAATGTGGATTTACAAGAAAGTAAAGATATTTTATATTTTGTGCGAACATGTGTTAATCCTGTCTGATCGTGAAATAATTTTTCCCTTTTAGCAAAGTTATAAGAAAACTCTCTTGAATTATTTAAGCATTAAAGATTTAGCTTCGACCGGTATAGTTTAATTTCTATTATTTAATTTCTATTATTAATTGTGTTTCTCATATGATACGGTAATAATAACGGTCTAAGATCAGATTCTTATCCAATAAATATATATTATTGGATTTAAATATTACTTTCTTTTTTTGAATAAGTATTTATTTGCAGTAAAAAATATTTATTTATTACTATTCAAGAAAATATTAGATTTAGGAATTTTTTTTAGTGTACAAGTGTTAAAAAATAATTTTGAATTTTTCCACACTTCGTAAAAGCCTAGAATAGTAAAATAAACAGATTGCAGATGGGGGATTTAAAATAAAAGTTCGCAGAAATTAAATTACATCATAATAAAGTAACATTTGATCTAGAAATCAATCTTTTCAAGCATAACATTATAATACTAAAATCATATAGCATAGTAAATTTGTGACATTATATTTAAATGGAAGAAGTAATTGGAATTATCTGATACGTCCTGACGCTATCGTATCGCCATGTTTTACTGTTATTACCAAGCATTGTCTGCGTATCGGGGGGAATGGACATAGTAGGCCTCTGCAACACTTAAAAACAAAATTCACGCCGTTAAATCGAGCTATACGATCACTATCTACCCATCCAACAGCAAATCTCGCACCCGCCGCAACATCCCTTCCGACATGGCGGGGAAAACATTTAAATTCTCCTCTCTACTCCTCTCTCTCTTTCTCTCTCTTTCTATCTCACGCTGCTGTTTATATCGTGGATTTCTGACAAGGGTGCCAGGACATCCGTCTCGAGCAAATTATCCTAAACAAATTCGCCATTGCCTGTTAGGCACAAATTTGATTCACGCATGTGTCGGTGCGTATACTACTATTGAGATTGATGGAAGATATAAGATATAAAAAATTGATAGAAGATTAGGACGCGTTTCTTATTAACAATAAAAATTGTTATTAATTATTAAATAAGTATCGTGTATTATTTAATTATGAAATATTTCCTATTATACAACTATATGTCTTTCAAAGTCTGTTGAAAGTAAAATTTAAACTCATTACTCTGGAAATTATTTTTATAATAATAAAAAAAGATCACGATATATATATATTTTATATATATATATCTAAATACATTATTTTTTCTCTCTTGCTTTTTTCTTTCTCTCTTTTTAACATTTTAGAAAATAGATTTGATTTTGTCATGCTTTTAATGTAAGTATTAACGCCAATAGAATAAATGTGTCTTTCTTTATTTAAAAACGTAGATATATATAATATATAATATACCCTTTATCATATAAGAAATTTAATTATTACGGGTGGGCTATCATTCATCGGCACCCTCCCTAATCGAGATACGGATTTGCCACGATGCCGCTGCTATTATTATTATTTATCCAGTTTATTAATTCCTTAATTCCTTAACACGGTGCAGCCATCCCAGTGGACGAGGCGGCGGACGCGCCGCGGAATAAAGACGGGGCCCTAATGCATCAATGTCATCGCGAGCAACATTGTTCCCGGCGCAACGACTCGCGCGCCTAACGACGTATTTATGACGTCACTTTGCGGCTTAAATAATAACCAGTCGGTGATGGATGGCCGCGGTGCAGTGCGGTGTGGTGCGGCGCGACGCGGCGCGGTGGCCGCGTAGAAAACCGACATCATTATTGTGATTGGGGGAAGAGGAGAGGTGGAGGGCCGATCACGTCAAGTTTCCACGGTGGATTCCTCGCGAGCGGGCGCACAATGCGTTGCACGGCGAACAGATGCAACTAATCTCTCCGTATTAGCGAGAGCTCGATCACGTCGATCTCTCCTGCCGGTTGCCTGTTCTTCGTCCTTCTGGTAGCCCGCAGGACACGCCTCTGATCGGTGTCGGTGCGATCTGGTCCTGTACACAGTGTCCTAGTACCGAGAGAAAACATATATAATTATGACAACTATAAATTTGACAACTATAAACTTTTGTAATTTAAGTAACTAGTTTTACAAAGTAATAGCAACTAAAGTAATACTGAATGTTATAAAAAATATAGTCACGGTAACAATATTTAGGTATTATTAATTGGTAGTGAAATAGTGACTCAACTATATATATAGTAGTTACTTAGACTTCATGCAAATAGATATAACAATTACATTTTCTTGTTTAGACAAAAACATTTTTTTAATAAAGCACTCTGTATCATAATAACTAATTAATCATTGTGTTGAGGTAACTTTATATAAGGAATACATTAAAAACCTTTTCTTTAGTGGTTAACGATCATTATATACAAGAGAGATCATCTTTGCATTTGTGCAATCGTGATTCTCTAAAGTGCAGATAATTTATGGAACACCTGTTTATACGTACATATACATATGCGCCATATTCTTATTAACCCTAAACCAACGAACTCGTACGCAGCGGAAGCAACCCCTCCGCAATGGAGGCTACTACAAAATATGATATACACTCGAGGAATTCAACGACGGGGCCCCTTGGGCGGGACCACGGGACAAAATAGTCAGCCGCAGGTTCATTACGATCTCGACAAATCGTATATATATACCCGGGAGCTCGGAAATTCCCATATGATTTATAGCACGTTTTTGGCCAAGGAGAATGGAGTCGAATAATCTGGTTCACGGCAGATCGACCGAGCGCCACGACTATGAAGAGATAGAAGAGGAAACGACTCCCGCGCATTGACTTCTCGCGATGTAGGATGGAACAGGAGATCCCCGTTCTCTTTTTCGCCGCTCCGTATCCTGCTTGTACGCGCCTTTTCTCGGAACTCCAGACAAACGGGTATCGGAAAGTCCGCTGCCACTTTTTCGGTCACGGCGCGCGGCATAGAAACGCGTCTCACGCGAATGAAATCCAGGTACAATGGTCCAAAAGCGTCAAATTAGGCGGTGCAGGTCAACTGCATGGGCGTCCCGTCCCTTCATCAGTTCGTGACTTTCGGCCAAACTCGGGGCGGCCCGAAACGACGACAGCGGCGGTTCTCTATCTCGCTCAACGCGGCACGGGACCCAAAAGCCTAGGGGTCCTACCCCCGTCCGGATATAGGGTTGCCCTTATAATACCATAATACAAATAAGCAGTCAGTCAGTCGGAGTCAGTCGCTGCTATGTGCAGCCCGGCCACGTATTGCCGCGTCGGTCTATTATAGTTCTTGATCTCCAGCCATTATGCGTGCTGCCTTTCTGCATCGTCCCCTTCTCCTCCGCCTTCTTCTCCTCCTGCGGACCCCCATGCCTCTCCTGAATCGCGCTGCAAAGTCACTCGCAGTGAGCTGTATTACTATGACGTTCCTTAGCGGCAGTCGTTCCCTGCCTCTTTTCATCCCTCGCATTAATGTATCTAAATATATAGGGTGTCTTATACATTTTCTAATACATATATTTTTCTAATACTTGAATGATATTTCTAAATAATGATGTATTTGAAGATTTTTCTTTAGAGAAAAATTTGTTGAACAATTTCGTTAAAAAGAGACCGTATCATTTGTTGAAATTTTCTACGATATATCTTTGTAAGAGTCTTAGCTTAAAATTCTATCGAAAGTTCATGTTATTTCATGTCTATTTTTTGTAATTAATTCTATGTCTTTATTAATTACTCGTCTCTCTGAAGTTCAATCATTGATATTTAAAAGTTATTAGCATCTTGACATTAAAGAAGATTTAGATGCAATGTGATCAAAGAGTGTGTCTCTATCTTTAAAATTCAACATCTAGAACACCCTATATATACACGTAAATGAGCATTACGCACACGTACAACAAATTCTCTTTGTGTGAACAGCCTGCAGAGTCCCTTCGTTGCGCTCTCGGATCATCGTCGGTGGTTTCGCATTGATGTCCCTGCTCGAGAGCATCGCGAGCAGAACTGCGACATGTTTAAAAGCCCCCGGTCGTGTTTCTTCAACACCCCGGTTCTCACGTTGTTCTTTGTAATAGCTATCCAAGAGGTTTCTCTGATTGTGATTTGGATATCATTGAACGATTATTAGCTTTCCTTTCATTTCACCAAATATTCTAACATTCAAAATATTTACATTGCACAGACATTTACAGTTGTTTAAAGATTTATATTATTCGACAGTTATATACTTTTATAGGCTTTAATACAGAATGTTTGATTAATCATGTAATTCAATATTAAAAATTGTAATGTCTTGAAAAATTTAGAATAACAATAATCTAACAGATCTTTATTCTCTCGTTAATTTTAATTCGTTCTTGTAAACTGATTATCTCGGTGTAGGTGGTAGTAGCAATCATTAGTCTTGTAATCGTACATTCGGGAAAACGTGACAACAAGTCTACAGAGTGTCGCGGTTGTTGGCGGTAATTAGCGTACTACGAAGTTTTCGGATCGGAAATCGAAGCTCGTGGCTGTTTAGCTCGCTCACTTGCCCGCGCGGATGAAATTAAATGAAAATTCATGCCTTAAAGTTTATAATGGAATCTACCTTTCCGCTTTTTTTTAACGAGAAACTTTACAAGCCGCGGCTGCTCGACACGGTAATGCCGACGGAAACTTATTTAAAACTCCCCGTATTTCGATACGCCCTCCCTCTAATATCCTCAAGTACACGCGTGACATGGCGTTAACTTGGCTCTCATTTTTTGCGTAATAGCTTGTACTCCAGAAACCGCACACTTCTTTGCAATTGCAAATTCTTTAATTAATTCGAGTCTGATTTTTTCAGTAAAATTTCGAACAGGCGTTTTACTTTTTTATTTTTCGTCCATTCTTCTTCATGAATTTCTTAAGAATTTAATCGAATTTTGCGCTAACGAGAACTAAGATATACTTTGAGAACAACTAAGCATTCGATCAATTAGTATTTTTATTATTTGGTGTACTTAGATGAACAGTTAATTTAATGAGAATTATTAAGACATTTCTTTAAAATGTAGACGATTGCGTTTACTTGCAAGAGAAATGGGATAAGACATTTTCGCCGACGATCTTTCATCACGCAATTCATGGCGCAAAACCTCCAATTTCCGCGATACATTAGCCTCGCGGCGCAAAATGCATCCACTTACGCAGGAGACGCACCCCTTTTCCATCCTTTCATCCTGACAGACAGGGATGGAGACGGGGTAGGCAGAGATCTATCGGAGAATTAGTGAGATCTACAAGTTGCACCCCCGCAAGTGAGATAGATAGATAGATAGATAGAGAGAGAGAGAGAGAGAGAGAGAGAGAGAGAGAGAGAGAGAGAGAGAGAGAGAGAGAGTGTGTGTGTACGTGGAGGCGGACTTAGACTACTGGGCTCCGAGTGCGGATTTTCCCCCATCTTCGCCCCGGTTTCACGGACGTTCCCCTCGCCTCACCCTCTTGGAGCCCTCCCTCTCGCTACTCAACCCCCGATACCCTTGTTTCGCTCTCGCCGATTTAATCCGGGATTCAGCACTCAATTTGGTGCGTTACACGGCGGTTTGTATGCTCCGGCTCGCCTTACCCGCCACATCCGCTACACACACCCTCTCTCATCCTCTTCTCTTTCTCTGCCACCCTCTACACGTATTACCTACCTACCTTCCGCACACACGTACATGTTAACCCGCCCATATCCCGGATCGCTTCGTCTCTTGTTTCCACCCCGTTCGCTCTCTTTCTCTTGCGAACGGAGACCGCTTATCCTCTTTTACTCCGTCCTTTCTGTCATCTCTCTTCCACTTTTACTTTTCCCGTCTTCTATTCTCGATTCTCTCCTCGCTATCCTCTCTCTTCCTCTACTTTTTTCTCTCTTTATCCTACGTCAGCGTCTCTATCTCCTTATCTTTCTCTTTTCCTCTTAGTTGTCTCTCTATCCCCGAGAACAACCACCCTCGCTTGAAGCCTTCCTCTCGTCCCTCACGCTGTCCCGAGAGGGAACACTTGCCGACGCTCCTGATGTTTCCACTGTCCGTCTCCCTCTCCCGCTCCCTGCTGCCTCCGAGGCAAACGGCGTCGTCACCACCACCGACGTCGCTTTCCCACCCCCTTCTTCAGCGACGCTACTTGGATCCGACCTACGTTTTTCATCCTTCTGCCCTCCTCCCTTTAAGTGGGACCGAGCGAACGCAAGCAAGGCGTCGTCGACGTCGTCGTCGTCGTCCCCTCGTTCGCATTTAAATTAGATTAGATAAGTTAATCAATGCGGTATTCAAAGTAAAACCCGGGATTTTGTGTCGACCGACATGAGAGAACTGGCGAATCAGAAAGAGAGGAAGGTAGGAATTATTGGCAGTTAGAAGCGTGATCACTGAATCTCGTTCGCGTGGAATCCGGAGGAAAGAAGGAAGGAAGCAGGCAGGCAAACGGGAGTTGGTCGACCGATGCATGCTTTTACTTTTCCGCGTATCGAATCGAGAGGGATCGGGGAATTCCCAGCGCACATTCGTCACGCTCGCTTATCGAAGTTTATAGCAAGCGATCGAGTCTCGTCGGGATGACGACGACTACAACGATCATGATCACGAACACGATTCTCATGGCTGAATTCCTTTCGGGAATGATCCGCTGGATGCCCCGGAAGCCTCGAGGCAGTATCATCTATCGTTGTCGAAATCATAATTTTGAGGGGATTTGGCGGTTATTAGAGATGCTCTATCGACCAAATAATTAAGACAAAGAAATAATGTACGCTTATTTGATGTATAAACTGCGAAGAATATAAGGGAAAAAAAGACGGTATCACGACATTATAATAAAGTCTCGATTATTTAATGATAGCAAAAGTTTGGTTTTCTTGTCACAATACATATGTATATTAATGTGGATTACAATTAACTAACCTAAATAATCCTTTTTTAATTGTTAAAAGTGAGACGATAAAAATTCTGATTATTATCGAGCGTTTAATTTATAAGAATTTAGATGCATGAAAATGGAGACTTATGAGCGAACGAGGTTGGAATACAATCGGAATTTTTGATAAAGCTGGAAAGAAATCCGATTCATTTGGCCAGTTGCCCTAATGCGACGCCCCTTTTAATCACCAAGAAATGTCTACTAAAAGCACTGGAGGCCACTCGAAAACATCGGGACGACCCGCAACTTTAATCTTTCCCCGCTGTTAGTGCTCTACGAGTGTCTGGATGTTCGTTCCGTTTAAAAGTCATATTTGTTTCATAAAGGGAACGCGCCACGGGTGAAAACCGCACGCCGCCACCCCGATTTACGCATATATTTTCTGAGGCGAGGGCGGGACTCCCCTATCCTGAATTTCTTACACGCGCGTGTTTACCGCGGACTTACAGAGAATAATGCGAGTTATTCTTGTACCGTCGATCTTGCATTGTAACTAATCTCTAACTTAAAATTGATAAAAATAATAGTTTGGTTCTAATGTAAAGTTGAAATAATCGAAGACGACTCATAAAATATAATTCATCAACGACACAAAGATCGAAGGATAACAGCGATTAAGATCGTAAGACAACAATAGAACTATAAATTCAAGAATTGTCATAGTATTATATGTTATATATTGTATAGTATATTATTTGTTAATTATTATTTATATATTTTTATATCGCTGTGATGATGACCAAAGTAAAGGTCGAAACATTTAAGTTAATATAATTTTATTATTTGACATTATATCTGTAACCCATGTAATTTTTATTTTATTAATTGACATTATATTAAGTTTCGCGAATTAACAACCAGTGTCAGGTTCAAATAAGTCATACGTTCTTATTGAAGCATAATAGTCTTTGATTCAATTTAGTGAGATATTTTGCTAAAATAATTATAAATTAGTCAGTTTATCAATTAAATCTTTTAGGTCTTGTTACAATTCACATAAAATTTTATAGAGATATTATTCAATGGAAATACGATATTTGCTCTTTTTATCCAATACTGCAAATATTCTATATATAATTTCCCCTCTCTCTCTCTCTCTCTCTCTCACCTCTTCTTTAATTATAAAGTTTATAAGTAAGACCATGATATGATTGTAGAATCGCGCGCTCCGGTTTTATCTAACTTAGGATACGGGCTTTAAACGTGGTATCCGTTTGATTAAACTGCAATTTAAAGTTTCTTTTATAAAAGACATGCCTCATTATACTATCGTAATTTTTAATCAAGGGTAACACACATGTAATGTCCCATTATCAATTTTTCTTTTAACAATGTTTTTAAAATTATATTTTTATTATAATATATTTTTTAAAAAATATTTAAAATAATATTCTTTGTTTTTGATTAACTTCCTAGATTAATTTTATTGAAACCATTTGCCTAAATTATAAAAAAGCTTATCTACTTATATATTTCGATAATCTGGTGAAATTTCTAAAATATATCATTCGTGGCAAAACATGTAAAGATGCAATTATCAACGGAAGGATATTCGCTAATTTCCGAAATCAATTCTATTGTCAAATGGACGAGTAAAATCCGTGCGGGGCGCACGTGCTCGCGTCAGATCGCGTCTGCCTCTGAGAAATACCGGTGGCAGATTGCGTGAAGTTTATCCATTGCGGTGGAAGACAAATCGACGCAGGAGGAAAAGGACCCTCTTAGGTACATCGGTGGCTGACAAACTGACCAAAGCCATCCTCCCACGACCCTCTCGGCCGCCACATTATCGGAAGCCTGTGGACAGCGAGACCATTTATACTGTTAAAAGTCCGACAAGAGAACAGACAGTGAAGGGGAGAGGGAAACAAGACTGAGAGAAACGGGATGAAATCGTTGTCCATTTGGAGGCAATACGAATGCAGTTTATCGCGCATTCGCGCAATGGCCGGCTTCCAAATCACCAGTAGCAATATTATCCGTCGTGCTTTAGCGATATATTTATTTTAATCCATTGAAAACTTACAAGCAAATTAAATGGGTTCTCTACGGGTACTAGCTTCTTTCAATTATTTTATTTTACTATCTACAAAGAAATCATTTTGTGTTTGCTTTAACGTGTTAGCATGTAAAATTCTGAGAATATTGTGCTTATATTAACAGCACATTAGTGTGAATCCACGAAGAGTAAGGTAAATTTTGTAATAATAAAGAAATTATTAATGTAAAAGACGCAATTTAAAAATGAGTAACCTTATTTATTTGTTACACAAGTGAAAATATCATTGAATGCTTTCCAGCAATGGAACACAGTCATACATTATATGACAGCAATACACACAGTATCGATTTAGCTGCAACGGTGCTTAACTTTTTCATGTCAGAATGAAATAAAGAAAAAAGTTTTATACACCTATGTCCAAATATATCCGAATATAATCTTGAAATTTCTCTCTTATCGAAATTTCACTCCTAGAAAAATGAATAGAAATGCAAAAAAATTGGTATTTGGAAAAAATTAAAAAACGATGACACATTCGAACACAGCATTTTAACTATAGAGGATAAGGTGGTATTATGGCACTCCAGTTACATTTTACACAATAGCTTTATTAATAATCAATATTTAAGTTTGAAACTTGACAATTACATTCGTTAAAATGTTGTTGAATCGATTCTGGACTCAAAGTTACGAAATATTAATTACTTAGGATACTATTAATAAAAATGTGGCGACATTGCATAATGACTCGAAGAAAAAGATGGGTGGTAATGTGGCCTTCCATAAAAATAGCCTTAAAATATTAATTTTGTTTAGAAAACAGTATTTGGTTACAAAATTAACAAAAAAATAAAACATTTTAAAATGTATGCAAAAATGAATGTATATATCTTCACATAACTTCTGCATATTATAAGCTGCACAGTACTAAAAATCTCAGTACTAAAAATAGTACACGTAATATAAACTATAGATTAACAGTAGAGCTACAATCAAACATATCAAATAATTATTTTGATATGAAAACCTCAAAAAAGGGGTCATGAATAATCAATACTCATAGAGAGCCACATTAGCAAAATGCCATGCTATTGTTTAAATTGGCATAATTCAAAATATATACAGTCAAATAAAATGTCAGATTAAATAGCAAATAACACACTCAAAACTACATATATTCATGTGATAATACGCTCAAGAAAAATGAGGAAGTAAGTGTGATTAAAAATGCTAAAATATAAATGCTAAGATATACAGTACCTCAGAAATGTTTCGAAATACTTGGAAGTAAAAATGCATTATAATAAGTGCTGACTATTGAGTATTGATAATATTAGCGTCAATGGTGTAACGACGAGCTGCTGAAATAATAATTCCATAAATAATCATTAGAATTCGCTATATAATAGCGGAAATATTAAAGGAGACACAATATATACACTGGCCATAATACCACCTCCTCTAATATACGTACAATTGTATCTATTTGCGTCAGTTGAAAAGCACGGAATCATACACTGTGGGCGTTTTTCAGTAAGAACACAATGAATCATTTCACCCTTCTTTAACGTTGGCAAATAAGGACAAGGATGTAATGATTCACTGTGTTATACTATGTGTCCTTGCCGGAAAACGCTCTATGTTACATAGAGTGCTTTCCAATTGCTTAACACATCTTGATATAAATTAATTATAAATTAATTTATATCAAGATGTGTTAAGCAATTGGTTGTAAATTAATTCACATATTTTCAATGTTAATAAATAATTTAATTCTTTTAAGGTTATGAAGTTATCGTGACAACAAAGAAGAATATGTAATTAAAAGGGTTAAATTATTTATTAACACTGAAAATACGTGAATTAATTTACATTTACAAGATGTGTTAAGCAATTGAAAAGCGTCTAAATTGGAAAATATCGCCTATGTACGTTACTGGAAAACACTTAAACACCCACTGACATCTTACATCAATAAAACGGGAGGGTCCCAAATGCGCACAAAAAATATCGGACACAGCAGGTTGTTCCAATCGGACACAGTCTCAATTGGACACAGATTGAAACGGACACACGATGGATCCAATCGGACACAGTTCCAATCGGACACAGGTTGAAACGGACACACGACGATTCCAATCAGACAAGTTAAAACGGGTAAAAGTGCAATCTACTTCGGTCACCTCAAAAATCAATAAAATTAGGCTTATTCGACGCGTTTTTGCATGAAAACGAAAGAATCTGGCAGAAATAAGCGTCGCTTTGCCCCGCGAACCGAGATATTAAGCGTTAAAGTTGACGACTATTGAGATTAGGAAATCTGTTACAGCCACACTGCAAAATTGTAACCTATGTAGACAATGGGGTGTGTGGACAGTAGCGCTCAGGTTCGGGGTGGCGTAGCCGCCCCGAACAAAATAAAAATAACATCCTACCAGCTTGGGGCCTAACCGCGTGGAAATTGCAGCTGGGACAGTATCCGCTTGGAATATTTTTAACCCATGAAGACAGTGGGGTGTGAGAACAGTCTTTTTAGAGGCATTAAAAATCTATTTGGAATTCGGGATGTGAGAATTTTTACCCGTTAACTTGTGTCCGAATGAAATCGTCATTGTCATCAAACATGTGTCCGTTTTAACTTGTATCCGATTGAGATCATCGTGTGTCCGTTTTAACTTGTGTCCGATTGGGACTGTGTTCGATTGGGTCCATCGTGTGTCCGATTGAAACAACCTGCTGTGTCCGATATTTTTTGTGCCCATCTGGGACCTTCCCAATAAAATTGCGTCTCTCGTGCACCGTTTGAATAGTATTTAATAATCGTATGGATACAGAAAATCAGACCCATTGTAAAATAACTTAACAAGGCATGTATGTGCGTAAGTATGTGTGATTTGCTCGAGATAATCAGCGAACAGAATGTATCCCAACCAGTCCGCTTTAACCCGACGGCAATATGGCTGAACGAAATGGAGTGGAATTCCTGCCTGGGTGCCGGATGGAGTGAGTACGGTCGGCGTAGTAGTTGGTGGGCTATAATAACGTATAAAGTAATTAAGGACATCGGGCGGCAACGGCGGTGGTGGCGGTAGAGGACGACAGCAGAGGACGACGAGGATCCAGGGACAGGAGGAGGGCAGGCAGGCAAGCAGGCAGGAAAACGGACAGGTTAGGGAATGCGACATTTACATAGTAATTAAATCGCGGGAGCAAGTGGGACCGTTGGGGGAGATACCGGTGCTCGAGCAATTACAGACGCATTAGATTGCGGTAAGCACTTGTTTATGGCCCGCCCTGCCTCTCCGCTCTCTTCGCTCTCCGCACTCGATTCTGTTCGGATGTCCTATTGTCTAAAGCTGCTCTCTCTTTCTTTCTCCTCCTCCTTTTGCTATTCCCCACCTCCTTTTGTTTCACTTTCTTTTTTTTTAAACTACCCGCGATGCACTAGTTTTGCACTTTATAGCGGAAACGCGCTCCGTTTCTTTTTCAAGTATTAATTCGAACGGATTTCTGGCGAGTGGCGAGGAAGTTATTAGTATCTATCAGAATAAATCGTATTATAAAAGTAAAGCTTGTTAGTCTACAAAATACGTCAACGAGAATGAAATTATTAATGCTTTATTTCGTAGAATTATTTACGTTATTTAAGTTATTTAAGTTTATTAATCTCATGTTATGTTATAATTGAGATAACAATTTTCAACCATTTCTTTTTACTTGATATCGATCACTGCAATTTTATATCCTCTGTTAATGCCAATATCATCAATAATATATTATGCAAATGCATATATATAGAAAAGTGATTAATATAATTTTTACATTATAATGTAATAATATTCATTACTACTATAACATAATAATAATTTTCATTTCATTGAAGATAATGATAAGTAATAACATTATTTTTTTTAAATCGTATTAGTTTTAAAATAGAATTATATTATTTCAACAAGCGTACTCTTATTATTATCGTATTTTATTTTTTCTTGATGTTTACTATCGTTTGTGCGTTCAGCGATTTTATTCTCGACAGTTCTGTCGTGAGAGTACATACTGATACCTACTGATGTATGCACGCGTTAATTCACCGTCCCGTGATGGCCGACGCAGAGTCACTCGCTCTATCCCCTAAACGCACCCGCTCGGATGCTGGCTTATGCTCTCCTTAATCCTGTGTCCTCGGATCAAATCGTTTGATCCTGGTTTGGTCACGGATTCTTCCCCTCGTCCTTGTGTCGTTTAAGATTCAGGCTTCGCCGCGGAATCAAATTCGGCTTCAGAAAGATTTCAGCTTACTTTAAGTAGGAATATCATTTGAATCTGAAAATATCGCTTGCGGAAACTTGTTCTCGATATGGTATGACAATAAAGTTCAATAAGAATAAGCTTTTGTTACGAAAAAAAAATAGGAATTATCTGATTAAGTAATCCCAAATAGGGAACATAAATAAATAATCGCAATAATACTTAATGACTGAGTAATACATTATAGAAAGGACAATTTTGCTGAAGTATTTAATAAAGCTAGATATACATCTGAAAATAATATTTTATTCTTCATTATAAAGTGTGGTCCACAACTAGTGGTTTTACCCTAAATGCTTGATATGAATAACTATTATTTTATTGATATGTAACTTACAAAAACTTTATTACTTTTTAATTTAAAGATATTATTCTAATTAAATTTCAGAATAACATAATTTTTAAATAAAAAGTAAGAAGGTTTTTGTAAGTTATATATCAACAAAATCATACCGAACTATTTCTTTCAGTGTAGACATTTTATTTTTATAGAAGGATCAAGTGCTCCTTTTTGCTTTGTTTCGCAGGAAATCACGAAAAAAGAAAAAAATATATTTAATTTATTATTTTAATTATTTTATTTATAAACTTTTTAATGAAGATTTTGTTCGAAATGTGCACCTCTTGCAGCAATACAAGCATTGCATCTGTCAAACACGGCTCTTGTAGCAGCCAGGCCTTTAAAGCATTACCGTTGCAGAAACCGTATACAAAAACCATATCAGCATATTCACTATTAGAATACGTACGCGGCATATTGCAAAAGACAAAATTCATCTACTATTAAAGGCTTTCAAAGAGCGACTGACAAATTCATAACAGAAAGTGGAAAATGTAATCAAATATGTCGGTGCTAGATATGGCAAGAAATATAAACATTTTTTTTCGATTTCTCTGAAACGGAGCAAAAACGAGCATATGTCTATAGGACTTTTTTTCTTAGTTTTTTACTCCTCTACACGCTCCCGAAGTTTTGCGATTTAATTTGGAAACACCCTGTATATATATTTATAGCAGAATAATTTTTTGCAAATATATCTCTTGCAACTTTTCTATAACAAAGAATCAATTATTCTCTTTTCTTAATTCACGAAATTGTTCTCTCTTTCCACCCCCTCTCATGTTAATGCTATTGACGTACGGCACGAAGTGGCGCTTAATATAAAAGCACGTCGGACGGTTCCCGAATTATTAATTATAATGAACAACAATCGAGTGACGCCAGGCCGCGGCCGGCGGGCCGCATTTATCTTAATGACGTCACGGCGTGATGCACGAGCGGTTGAAATGTTAAGTAACGATATTAATAAATAGTAGAGTCCATGCGTGCAACGTGCGGCGCAATTGGGGGCCGCGGGGGCGCAACCCCTCACAGCCGCGAGTCCGGGGGCGGCGGAACCACGCACTCACGCACGCGCGCGCTCGTGCGTAAGCTCGTATGAGTGCACCCCGGACGAGAGAGAGGGTGCTGTGAATTATGAGCGCTCTGTGATATCGATGCATCAATTTGACTAAACGAAGGATTAATTTAATAACAAGTCAGCGGATGAGTCGTCGGATGATGTATAGAAGGGGGGATGGAAGAGACTTGTTTCGAGAGAAGACAGGGGATATATGGACCCACGTCGTGTTCTTTGTACCGCCCACTTATGGTGTTGCTTGATACTCTGTAAACACGATGGAGAAGAGAGATTGGGAAAGAGAGGGTTGCGAGGGGGAAAAACGCGAGTGCTCATATGTCAAAATTCCACGCCCTATCTTTTCGGGTCTGCAATAAGATTTTCGACATTCTATTCGAGATCTGTCTGTTTAATATCTAATTAAATACGATGTGTAGAGTTAGTCGAATATGTTATTTTAATATGAACAGATTCAAAATATATGTTATAATAAAATTATGAGTATCTATTAGTGATGAAATTAGTGGAGTGAAAAATTTCGAGATTTTAATATAACAGTATTTTTCTGTAAAAGATATCTTACATACAGAATATCTCAAATCTGTCAAAAGAAGTTCAAGTATATTTCGATGTGACTTTAGAATTCAATATAGAGCTTGCTCATAAAATAAATATTGTTTTATTTGTTTGAAACGGCTTATTATTTTATACATGTTTATAAGATCAATCAATGTCGTTATTTGACTTGAAAGTAAAAGACAAATAGATTTAACATAAATAGTAATATGATTTAAGTAAAATCTCTTTGCTTTTTCTTTATGATGATAAGTCAAGTAGCAATTGATTAACCTTATACATATCTGTATAATGTGCACTTTTCTTTCATTGTGTAACACAAAGCAAAGGTTCACATTTTTATCTTTTTATGAAGACAAAAAACTGTTTTTATCAAGGCAAACAGAATACAAGTACGCAATGAAAAACCCTCGGAGCTCTTCTTCTCTAATAATACAAGGAATCGAGCGCTCATGCAATTCACTCTGAAACGTTTCGCCAATACGCGGAACAGCGGGTGGTGCAGAAGTAGCGACAGCAGCAGTAGCAGCAGCAGCACGAGAGGAGGGTTGGAAATCACTTTCATCGCGACGTAATGTTACTAAGCGACAACTTCTCTCGCACCCTCTATCTGTCATGCCAATTAACCAGCCCTCTCTCCAGCCGTCGTCTCTTACAGGCCTCTATCTCTCTTTCTCTCTCCATCCCCCCCCTCTCTCTCTCTCTCTCTCTTCGGGAGGAGCTATCGGCCGGGATTTATGCGACCCTTCAGAGCAATATATTTTTCACGATTACGATACTTCTCGGGTCAATGGATTATGTGATATTCCGAGTACGGGGCGCATCTCAAGGTGCAGCGGGAGAAACTTTTAATGAGGGGCATTAGTCGTCGAGATCCGTTCAAAATGGTGCAAAACTTGCGAGTGAGAAATACGGTTAAGAGGTGCCTTTTGCATTAAAATGGAAATGCGAGACATGCAGTTATTCAAGTGCGTTAAATCGCGCGTTCTTCGAAAATACTTGTATTTTGCAATTTTCTCAATTTTTAAATACACCATATGGATATACATACATATATTGTTTCGTTATTTAATTTATTATTATGAACTATTATTTAGAATACTGTTTTAGAATACTGAATTTTGTTATTCTTAGCTTCATAATGTAAACCCATTTCGGTGGTTAGTTGCAGAGTAAACAAAAAACATCTATATTAACATATTCACAGTACTATTTGAGTTAAATTTAGTAGTGCATTTTCTCGAATTAAATTGTTTAACTCCATTGTTTTATTTAGTTAAATTAACGATATATTGAGTAGGAGCGATCTACAGAAATGATTAAAAATAACTCAAATTATATAGGAATTTAAGTTAAGGGATGTCTATAAAACTGACGTCGCGGATCGTCTTGTAATAACGAATAAATTCTCTCCGAGTAAATTTTCTCATGCGTGGGTAGTCTTTAAGTATCATACTGCGATCTCAGAAAAATGCAACACCACCAAGGAACAATATCGAGGGTGTAGAATGACGGATTAATCGCCTAGAAATCAGCAATCTCGTCGTAGCCGCCATAAGGCGCGGGATAAAGCACACTCTCGCACCCCGATGATGACGCAGGAAAAAAAGATACAGGAAGCCATGATAGCAAAGATAAAGGAGCGAAGGGGAATAAGAGTGAGTGCCAAGAGTGAGCAGAAGGAGAGAGGAAGAGAAAGAGAGAGGGACAAGTCGGTGGCGTAAAAAGGCAGGAGAACGATGGCAGGAGATCGTAAAGTAAGTTCGTGGCGTGGATGGCCACCTCGGGCTCTCCTAATGGACAATAACCGCGATATATCGCCTCATCCTGGAGGATCCTTCTCTGGCAACTGAATGACTACTTCCGTTCTTATATCGCGACTTTAAACACAACTATGAATGCGCTGGCTCTTGTGCAATTGTGTTGTGCACCATTTTGGCATCGTCGCTCGACAGAACTTCGTTTTTAGAATATGATTGCCACACCTCGTAAAGAATCCGCGAATTAAGAATTCATGAAAGTTCGTTCTGTAAAAAAAATGTTAAGAAATTTTAATTTTCGCAATCTTTAATTTAGAAGTGAAGAACTATTTTTATTGTTCTTTTTCTTTCTTTCTTTCTCTTGTTTCTTATTTAATTTATTATTAGGTTTTCCAAAATGTACGAATCTTTAATTTGCTCGATTTTAATTGAGGTTTATTATGCGACATTTACTTTTTTTTAATATTATTTAATAATTTGTTGTATCAGCGTTTTTCATAAACTTCTAATCGAGAACACTTCTTTTTATTGACAGATATGGAAGTCGTTAATGAAAACTTAGCTTTGCGGATTTTACCTCGACATAAAACGAAATTGTGTAGAATTGGTCGCATGCTGCGCTTCATGAACGTCGGTTGGAAGACGTCGCGACACTCGCGCGCAATCGCAAACGCAACGCTGACAATACGATCGTTTGAAATTCAGTTAAAGGGCGTCCCTTCAATTACGGGGGCGTCGGACGCCGGCGCCAGCGCCGGCCGCATCAATAAAAGATAGACACTGCACACGAGACCGCATCTCGCTGATGCTGCATTAGCAGCTCGCGTCAATTCGATTAGCAGGATTAATAACAGCAAACTACGACGATCTTGGGTAAGGAGAGGGAATGAGCGCCCCCTTCCCTTTCATTAAACCCCCTTAAATGCGACGTGATTCCTGGATGACTTTTTTCCTTGGGATCGTTTTCTAATTTCTTGCTTGCGTTCATTTCTCTTGAATAAAGTTAATTGATGTGAGAGGGTAAAATATATATGTACATACACATATATAGTATATATATGTACAAAAAATACAATTACATAAAAATATATGCATATGTGATATATAAATAAAACATTAAATAAAATTATAAATAAAACATTAAACGAAAATATAAATATTCTAGTTGTCTATGAGAGGAATGATGCAAAATATTAGAAACTCATAGCGTATTGGGAGATTCAGCTAATCAAAGAATAGATGAAACTCAATACTTTAATGTCCTTCTAAATAAGTGAGTTATTTGCTTCGTATGGCGTGAAAATTCCTAATTTTTACTCGATACAACGTATCTTTCCGGATGAGATAATTGCGTTTTTCATCCGATAATTATGTATGAGATCAGTTTTTTGAATTTTGAACAAGTTTCACCGCATCTACACTCGCTATCTAGTATCTAACAATTAGAGGAAATTCTCTTCGAGATGCCATGCCGTACGCGTGACATTTCGTTTTGTGAAACGAAAGGATGCGATATCGACGGAGAACAGAGGATCCATCCATTGCCTTCGACAACTGATGTACGACAAAAAAAAGCTCGTAAAAAAAAGGTGAATCAATCATAAAGTTAGCCTTTTATTCCGCAAGAGAACGGATAGAACGGCGCGTTCGCGGAACGGGAGATGCGCGAGGGGATGATACTCGCAGAATCGGGGAGGAAAGGGGCGGAATATAAAGTTACGTCACACGTTTATTTCATTCCCGTCGATCCAATAAAAGTCCCAATAATAATTTCGGATGTTTTCCGATGCAACATGTTTGATTTAGTGTCGGACATTTTGTGATCGCATATCTGCCTCGTAAATCTCGCCGCGGTGGCGCCACTGCATAAAAATATCAAACGTCGATGTGTCCCGCGTTCAACCCCAATCCCGGGCGGTAAAATATTGCCCGCGATTCCGCGCGACGGAAATAGCCTTTCATGCCCCGCCGCCTGATAATTCCAGAATTTCGCAGATTTATACCCGAGAGAGACCATGGAAGATACGCGCCCGCGCTCGATCGCGCCCGTTATTATTAATCGCCGCGCGTAACGATAAAGTGGGACGTTTAATTTTTAAAAATGGCCCCTAACGAATATCGCCGCGCTGGCCACCGGTCCGCCGGCCATGCTGTCCGGAAAAATATACGTCAAGATTATGCGGGCCGATTCGAGTATAATGTCGCGATCGAACGACCGATCGGGCTACATCGTGATTGAGAATAAAAAAAGGTTAACAAAAAAATAGTAAGCAAGGAAAATACAATCGTGGCACTTTGTGGAGCGTGATTTTGATGGCGGACGTATATCAGTGCTCTGATGGTTGCGATCGGAGATTCCGATGCGCATAATGGCGGTCGGTCGTAGCAGTTGCTTGTAGAGTATGTTCTACTGGGAGGGGTAATTGCATAAATGTTTCACATAAACCCTTAGGAACGACGTGAAAGTTGATTTGCAACAAGCGCGATTTATGTGATTGACATTCTGCAATTAATATGTAGCTTTTTCGAAAAGTATAATACATTACTTTACGAAAAAGCTACATATTAATTGCAGGATGTCGATCACATAAATCGCTCTTGTTGTAAATCAACTTTCATCCCGTTCCTAAGTATTTTCCTTGCTTAATATTTTTTTGTTAAACTTTTTTTTATTCTCAGTCACGATGTAGCCCGATCGATCGTTCGATCGCGACATTGTACTCGAACCGGCATAATCATGACGTATATTTTTCCGGACAGCATGGCAGGCACGACCGGCGCGGCGGACCGATGATCAACGCGGCGATATTCGTTAATTAGGGGCCATTTAAAAAAATTGAACGTCCCACTTTATCGTTATACGCGGCGATTAATAATGGCGCTATTCGGACAGAATTTTTAGTAAACCACAAAAACTCGATAAGATTAGGAACGAATAGATAAGTTCCTTTTTCTTCGAATCGCTCAGTGATACTTAAAAATAAAACGGCATTATCATACACGGATTAGAGACCCTATAATTAACAGTCTGGCCGCGATATGACAAACTTTTGATTAGCTCATCACTTTTGTCAACTTTTGTAAATTCGAATAAGTAAAGTCCACTTTACACGATCTATAATTTAATTGCGACCATTTGAAACAGAATTATATTTATAATTTTGCGTGTTGCGTAACATAGAAAACATTTGAAGAAGTAAAATACATACATATTGAAAATACAATATATAATATATCACTGATATGTATTTCTAGTGTATTTTTTTCTTCAAATGATTTCTATCTTACATGAGACGCAAAATAATAGAGTTCTGTTCTGAATTTGGTTGCGAATTATAGATTATTTAAAGTGAGCTTAAGATAGTATAAGTTAGATAGCATATATATGTAAAAGGTGACACAATATATATACCTATCTTTTTCACTCTTATTTTCATAAAATTACTCGTAACCAGACTCTGTTATAATGGCTACGTTTACACCGTGCGCTTAGTCCGCGAAATATGTACGATAGGTGTCTTTGTTTAACCTACAAGATAAACAAGGACATCATTATAAGCATCAGTATAAGCTGTGGCCTAAATGCACGGTGTAAACGTAGCGAATGTCTCTAGTGGACGGACTAATGCCAATGAAGTTATTTGCGCAATTTTCAACCTTGCCTATTCTATAGAGTATCATATTATTGTCTTCTACTTAAACACTATATAACAAAAATAATACTCTTCTTTTCCGCCATATTTTTCGCCATTACCAGGATTACAATTGAATTATATTGATTAATTGTGCATTCGAGATGAATCGGTGCAGTTGCGTAACGAGATGAGGTACCATCACGTCTCTCAATGATAAATTCTAGTCATCCTTTTTTAAGAATTCTACGATGAGCGCTTGATTAATAGTCGTGATTGCTTAACGACCTCGTGATGACCATCGATTTTATCATTAGAAGATACCGCGTGTCTTATTCACCCCGCTGTCATAATTGTCCCCATTCATCTTATGCACTCTTCTCTAACGAACTTTCATTATCCAACCTCTATCGTCGCGTGATATTTCGCGCAAAACGTATCTTCTCATTTTTTATTTCTTGTATAGCATAAAAAACGGGCAAAAAAGATATAGGAAAGTATTAGCAACGCAGCATGTTGATAAGAACGAATAAAATTCAGCGATCGACTTTATCACACAGTCGAATTGATTACTTAGATATCACTATTTTAGCGATAACACTTACAGCTTTCATAAGCCAACAGTGCGCTCTCAGCAAAAATTTAGTTATTGAAAAATTTAGCTACTTCAAACTTGAATAAACAGAGCATGAAACTTCTCGGTTTCTCCGATGAAGTTTATCGATATTACATAATGACGGTCCATGTTCATATCATGATGGCAGAAGACAGGTGAAACAACTTGAGGAATGGGCAGTAACCGATTTGTTATAGCCAATCAGAATTTGTCCTACAGGCCTTAGCAGAATGGCTGACTTATAATCTTAAAACAACGTCTTATGACCTAAGTCTTTTGTTTTTAATAACGCACAATAATCGTCTTGTGATTATATGATCTTAAAGGTGTATATAATATGCGAGGTGTGACACCTCGTATATATACACTTTTAATACTTGGGTCACAAGACAGTTATTGCACGTTACTAAAGACAAAAGACATAGCCTTGAGATTATAAATCAGCCAATCTGCTAAGGCCCTAAGAATGCAAAAAGTACGAGTAATAAGACAAAATTAGATTGGATAGAATTAAATTTAAGATAAAATTTGATTTGCTGGCTGATTGTTCTGAATTGCCGGTGTGCACGTCTCGTTTCACCTGTATTTTTTCACCGTGATCATACTTAGTTCGAAACATGAACGCGGATTCACATAAAGAGTGAATCAGTGAGTGTCGAATCTCGCGATGCACATTTGGCAAAAAGGCAAGCCCCTATCGCTTGCACATCCGACATTTCTCGCCATAGATCGGCAAATTTATTCGTCTCTTATGTCGAGGGAACAACGAGCATTCAGTCTCGAAATAATGACGCTTCGGCGAGAAAAGGATCGACTGGACGCGGATTATTGAATTGGTACAACGAATGGAGAACGCGCACTTCCATCGGAATATTAAAATAATCTGCCATTACTTTAATAAATCTGTCCCTTCGTTTTCTGGCGCTCCATTCCTCGGCTGCCTCTCCTCGTCCACCCCCTTCGTCCCTCTCCTTTTCTGTTCACCCTATCATCCTCCTCGACCCGCCTTCTCGGGCTCCTCTCGAGCGCGAGAGCACTCGAGGCAGGCAGTCGCAGATGTCACTGTACCCCTAATGAGCGCGCTATTTTTCACGAGTATTTTTATCCCGTTTATTGGCTGCCCGCTTCACAAACTGTCGGCTGGATATTAATCATTCGGCTCTTACAACTCAGGTTTTATTTCTTCTAAGGATAAAGAATGGCGGAGGGGCGGCGAGGAAAATCTCGAGGGGAACGAGGGTACTCTTCTCCTGCCTTCTCGCTCACGCTGTTCCTTCATTAATGTTATTAAACCGGCTTCCATGGACGCCGTCCTCGCCCCGTCGCGAGTCGTGACTCCACTTCGCGACTTACGGTAGACTTTTCGCCAATATGATACATCACGAAGAATCACAGGACCTCATAGTTGTTATATGAGGTGTGAAAGATTTTGCATGTGCCTATAACTTTATGTAAATAAATTCATTGATCTTATTAATGAGATCAAAATGCGTAATTTGATTATGCTAATCCAAATATTTCAAATATCGCCAAAGATTATCAAGTATGTATTCTTTTGTTACTATAATACAATATGTATTAACATAACACCAATTGATTAACGTTTGCGTTTTCCAGTTAATACTTCTTCAACGCTATATTTTTAGTATTTTTTTATTTATCCTTTTTCTAAAAAGAAAGATTTATAAATTTTGGCAATATATATTTTGTACATTTTTTGTTTGTTATGTTATATCTGTCTGCGTACATTCATCTGCTAAACATGCTAATGAATTTTTTTCGTTACATGGAAAACAACTTTGAAAGTGACTTTAAACATAAAATTGGTAATAATATTCTTTTCTTGATTAATGTAGAGTAAGATACACCATATGCTAAAAAGGCTATGTTATATATTATATAATCTTATTTTTACATCTGTGACTGATGAAAGTATCCTCAGGATTGTTTCACGAACATGCATACTCTATTCATGGCGTGGCCACTATAATGTTTCGCTTCTCTAAGATTATATCTTCAAGATATAATTGTCTTCATATATTCTATGTATAAAAAAAAGATTCAGTTTTAGTACTATTTCTGTTATTATATTTTGCTGTAAACTTTCAAAAAATTAGCTAACATCTATGTCAGGTGACAATTCTTGAAAAATAAGTAAATTTTTAACTTTTTTCCGATTTTAGTATGAAATCCACTGTAGCACCTTCTAATTTTACATCTACTTTAATCCTGTAAAAGGATTTTTTTACTATTATTCCTCTTATTTTCATTTTTGCACTAAAAATTCATTTTAGTAAAAATGAAAATAAGAAGTACAACCTCCAATGGCTTTGATCTTGACAAATGATATCCAGAACATAATCCTGAACAACATTCAAGAGGTTTTAGCCGGTCGGATACCTTGTGTAATGCTAATGCCGGCGCGGTATTGTAACTTTCATGCCTCATAACTCGAAAAAGACTTTATGAAAAATAACTTTGTGTTGAGCTTTTGAAAAACTCTTTTGAAAAGACACCAGCTATTAGATTTTGGAATAAAAAATAGGATGTGCCATTTCAAAAAATCAATGTGATCTTGATCTGACCTTGGTGACACCACCCAAGGTCAAACTGACCAGATCAGCGAATAGATCATTCAAAACCCTACAACTTTTGTAGGAAGCATTTCTTTTGGAATGCTTAGTTTTCGAGATATTTCACCGGTCCGGGACTTTTTACTCATTCTATATAATCATGTAATATTGTATAATTAGGTTCAAATTTCAGAAAAGATTTACAGGAACTCTATCGTTTATTTTCATTTTATCGCAAATATTTTATTGCATATAAAAGTTATTCAAGTTATTCGTAGATTTAAGTGATCAAAATAATATTATAATATTAATTAAGCATAATTAGGATTGTACTGACTGTATTTTTTACTATGTACACATAGATATACAATATAAAATTTATATAAACTTTTTATACCCTAAATGCTATAAAAATATTATGTTATATGATGGCTCGATAGAATGAAATTCAATAGATCAATTAGGAGCTATTCGAGCCCGGCTGGAATTAGAGTGCCGTGACTTATGTATACTTTTTTTATTAATTGTTACATTGATGTAATACAATATTTTAAGTCCTACGTTTTATCCCTTAATGTGATCCTTCTCAATGAATAAAAATTAAAATTAATACTGCTTGCATCAATGAATAAATATTAAATCAATGTATGAAACGCATCCTATTGCTTAAATTGGATGTTGTCGTCAATTATGTGTCCATTGCATTTTCTGCTTGTGTACTTGTTAGTGCGTGTCAAGGATGCGTCACAGATCTTGATATTTTTATGTTCAAATTCAAAATAATCTAAATGTTTACATACTAAGTTGAACAACATTCTATTCAATTCTGAATCGAATTATAAAGTTTATTAAGCACCGGCAAGGTATTATTAAAGATGGCCAGTCAAAAGCAAATTTTTGTGATTGTCAATAACATGGTCCGATTCATGCTGACAACGCTCATGAGCATCGTTTGTCTTCATTCAACATTTGATAAACAACAAGGATAAAATCATTTTTAAGCATTGTGAATGTGAATCGGATCGCGGCCTAATGTAGGAGTCACATTGCGTACAGCATCCAACGATACCAATAAGAAAATTCAGTTCAAGTTAGCGACATTTTTATCTGCATATACTTTGTAAGTTGTATATTGCGATGTGTCCGTCATATGTACGTCGTCGGACGAAAAAGTTAATCTTGACGAACATTTTCATACGACAAGCATCATCGTACGACAAAATATTGCTAGCTGAAATATTTAGAAAACAAGCTCTTCTAATGGATATCGGACGACACACATCGGATGTAGGGTTACCAACCGTACTCTTTTAAGAGTACATGTACTCTTTTCAAAGTCGGAAAACAGCGTACTCTTACTTTTTACTTATTGTACTCTATTTTGAGAAATGAGACGAAATTTAAAAAATTATTATTTAATATTTACATTTATTACTTTACAAAAAAGTTTTGCTTGGCTTGTACTAAGGCTTTGACCATTATGTAAAATATAAATATTTATTTACATATTATATAGAGGTTTTGATAGAGATTTGGTTATATATATTTGTTGAAGAAACTTATAAATAGCAAAATATGTTAAATACATGAATCAATTTTATTTTCTCAATTTTATTAACATTAACATTAAAAAATCTGGAAGTAAAATATAAAGAAACATATTTATTCGTAACTTTATGAAGACTGAATAGACGTTGTCGATAAAAATTCTAAAAATGTTATTTTATTGAATGCCAGCATTTAAAATAAAAAAGTCATCTTTTTTCCTTTTTTTTTTAGAATATACTCTTTTTGCATATCAATATACTCTTTTCGTGCGACCAAGAGTTGGTAACCCTAATCGGATGTCGTACGCAGTGTGAGGCCTGTTACACAATAGAGTCGCAATTTGTAAGCCGTAAAAAATTAGTCAACTACAGTTGAATATGACAAAAATAATCGACTATTATTGATTAATTTCTTACGGTTTACGAATTGCGATTCTATTTTGTAACAGACCTGAACCCTACAGAACCCTAAGTGGGCCCGGAGATAATTGAAGAACGATTACATTACCGACTGTTGTGACTGTATCAAGTAAGGATAACACGCTATCACGTTTGTTATCCTCAGTACGAAGGCAAATCAATGAGTACCCGTGTTTGAAGACAGACGGTATTACTGATGCAAGTTGGCTAAAATCACTAGATCTATAAAGTACCGCAAACTCGCATCCATTTTATCGCAAAACGCGGCCATTTCGAATTTATGCATTTGTATTACGTGCTTTATTTGGGAAAATGAAGCCATCATATAAATCAATGTTTTGAATTATAATTAGTTATATATATATATATTATATGTATACGCACGATGGATACTTTTACTCTCAAAGGAATATTTCTTATTTTTCTTATTCTAAATATTATATTCATGTTTTTAGTACTATATGTTATACTGTGATCTTGTAGCGCCAAATGTTTACTTCTTTAATTTTTTGTGGTAACATTTGAATGGACAATGTAATGCAATTTTGTCATAACGTTTTAAATAATGTTTTGAAGGAGAATTAAATAACTACTACTTTGATTGGAAGAGAAAATGTCTTTGAATGAATTGCGATATAAGAATTATATATAAAAAGAATTAAAGTCATTTGGATCGAAAAAGTCTTCAACAAGAAAGAGTATTGAAGACTGTTGAAACCTATATACTTAGATTTCAATATGGGATTTATAATGAACATAATGACGATTTCTAATATAAGGGTGCGTCCAGACTATCAAGCATCGAGCATCAAGCCGCGAGCCGAGCGGTTTGATGTGAATCAATTCATTTCAATAATGTGGATGTAGGATCTTTGAATCGCGGCTCAATGTTTGGCTCGATAATCTGGACGCACCCTAATGATTACCTGAAAAACTGAAGATGACAGCAATGCAATAGATAACAGCCGCCACTAAACGAGCTCTCCACTTGCTTTGAAAGGGCTATAGTCCAACAGCGACCAGGGTAAATCGGTTTGTAATGCTCTTCGGGATGTCCCATTTGTTTCAAAAATCTCAAACAGTCCGTAGGGACAAGAGAGAGCTCGTCGATTATTATTTTATATTTATCTAATCTATTTTTCTTAAGGTCCACTTTATTCCTTTATTTCTAATTTTTTTATATTCTTAATAAAAATCTTCTTTTATCTTTTTATTATCGGGTGAATTATATCGAAAAAAATGCACGCTTTTACCATGAAGACGTAAATTTTTTAAGAACTCTTAAGGGCCACTTTTACTAACTCCGATTAACTTAATCGGCCAATCAGTCCATTGGAATTGACCAATCGCATTTGTCATTTGGTTTGACGACAGATGGCGATTGGCCAATTCCAATGGACTAATCGATCGATTAAGTTAATCGGAGTTGGTAAAAGTAGACCTAAAAGGATTAATCTATAGTACATGTACAACATTCGGGTAATGACATGAATATTATTTATTATTATATACATATATATGTTTAAATATTATACAGGGTGTTTCCAAATTAAATGGCAAAACTTCGGGAGCGTGTAGAGGAGTAAAAAACTAAGAAAAAAAGTCCTATAGACATATGCTCCTTTTTGCTTTGTTTCGCAGAAAATCACGAAAAAAGAAAAAAATATACTTAATTTGGTCTCAGGATGATTGTCAAAATGTTGTAAAATACGATTCCCTGCCTGCAAATCTCTTCGTAACGCTGCTTGAAATCGGTTGTTTTCTTGTCGAATTGAAAATGATCCAGTCTCTCGCAATCTATTAAATGTCAACATAAACACTCTTCGGTTTGGCACTCTTCTGTTTGGAAATCGTCGTGCATATTCTCGCACCGCCTTTAAAGCATTACCGTTGCAGAAACCGTATACAAAAACCATATCAGCATATTCACTATTAGAATACGTACGCGGCATATTGCAAAAGACAAAATTCATCTACTGTTAAAGGCTTTCAAAGAGCGACTGACAAATTCATAACAGAAAGTGGAAAATGTAATCAAATATGTCGGTGCTAGATATGGCAAGAAATGTAAACATTTTTTTTCGATTTCTCTGAAACGGAGCAAAAACGAGCATATGTCTATAGGACTTTTTTTCTTAGTTTTTTACTCCTCTACACGCTCCCGAAGTTTTGCGATTTAATTTGGAAACACCCTGTATATATGTTAAAATATTAAAAGTTGAATTTTCTTGCATAAGCTAAACTTAAAATGATCAGTGAGTTTTTTCACGGAAACAGTCATTAAAAAAATTGTAACGCTGTTAAATACTCCAACAAATGTCCCGTTATTCTAAAAAGGATTTACATGCATTTGTCAATTGTTATATTTTATTTATTTATTTTGTATTCATATTTACTCTGCACATTTACTTACCTGTAAACCTCACCAACAGATTTCTGTTTTCATAAAGAAGAATTTTTAATATGATCGTAAAAAAAGTCAGTACATGTCTAAGGTTTTTGTGAATTTTCTACGTTACTTCTACACTAACATCTTGATATAGAAACATTTCAGATTTGTCTCATGAACATGCAATAGGAGACTGCCGTTTGAAGTATCTTTGAAGGTAAACATTCTTTATATTCTTCATTATGATTTTATATTGATTTATATTACAGTATATTTTTCCTCACCATTCCGAAATTCTGTAAAGACATTACGCAAAACCTGCAGGCAGTCAGGATAAATGGGCGAAAACGTCGTTTCATTATTAATAATAATGGTTTCTGCTCTGAAACGTTTGCATTATACCACGCAGAATTGTACCTATACAAAATCAACATAAAAAATCAACATTAAAATATCTTTACTTTAACATTTTTTAAATATTAAAATAGGTCCTGGATTCGAACTCTGGCTGAGGTAATATTTTTCGCAATAAGTTGTTTATAGTTTTTTTAATTTAGGGGGATTATTAGCGTCTCAGATCGATTGTGTTAAAAGTCCGAAGGTTTCGGTGCACAGTCATATCTGAGATAAATTGATTTAATATAGGAATGTCTGAATGTTTCGGCACGCAATCATTTTAAATTTAATAAAGAATATATATTATATTACTTGAAACATCTACCTTTGACCGTTTATTCTGAGCGTTCTCTGTCGTATTTATGTATTAAAATTTTAGATGTATTAAATAATAAGATAGTTACGTACACATATAAAATATCTTATTTTAGAATTAAATTTTATTAAAGAATTAACGTAATAATGCAGTAAGTAAATATTGTGATGGAGTAAGAGAGATGGAGTTTATCGGAAAGTTAACTTTTAAAGACCGTTAACATTGCTTTAACAATTTTTTTAAATATAGCGAATGCTATTTAATCCTTCGTGTTCACTTCAAGAAAGCCACACGATGGTTACTCTGGGTTAAAATGACCCGAAACGGTTTCTGACCCAGAAGAATCACGAAAGATTAAAAAAAATTAAAATATATAATTTTAGAATTTTATATTATATATATTTTTTACTTCTGTTTTTGCAAATATATTTAGTGGCACTTTTATAATTATTTTTATGCCTTTATCATTATTTTTATAATTATGTAGTGTATATTTTCAAGTAAATATAAAACGTTATGCAAGGAGATATAAGGAGAGCGAGATTTTTTCTATTTTACTTATTTTGACTTTCTCTTCCTATTCTCAATTTACATCGGTATTTTTAGCGATTCAGATATATTTATTATTAAAAAGAAAGTACTTACACTTTCTCGCATACGTTTAAGCTCATGTCCGTGACTTTTTGTGCCATATAATTAGATATGAATAGATATACCACTGCTATAATAGAGAGACTGATAGATCTGAAGGCTCGATCAATATCACCGCCTGTGGTAAGTATCTGAAAGATTTTATTTTTGCATTTTGATACCCTCAACGTGTTTCTGCTGTCAACATACCTGTGTTAATGCAAGGCTTAACACGAGAATTAATTCTATGATGTCCATTAGAAACGGTACTGTGTGATAAATTTCGATCATACCAATGAATCTTGTAATATAAAATATTATATATGTTAATGAAAACTGTTAAATAAAGGATAAAATATTTCTTGCACATAAAAATATATGAAAATATTTATCTAATATTAATATATATTGTTATGAATAATTTGTAATTTTTATAATATATTTCCTGATGCTTGACTTTTTAGGCAGAAAATCGTTTTAAATGGTAAAGAAATAATAGTTAAGTTTAAAAATGTGTATTAAAATAATAATCAAAAGTATCTATTAAAATATATTATTTAAGTTAATACTGACAATAAATTTTTTTATTAGCCATAATCATATAAAAAACAAAATTAAGTGAAAAAAATAAGCTACTCATTACTTTTCGACTTTGTGTGCTACATGCTATACAATTGGAAAATTGTGTTAAATTTAATACATGTTACGTGGTCTCAAATGGTCTACTCAAATTTTTGTGTTAATTTAACACAAGATAATATTACGAAGTAAAACAAATGTTACGTAAAAAATTAACACAAAAATATTTTTTGCGTCCATATCATCATGTCCGTATCATACAAAAAAAAGATACGCAATGGTACGCAAGACGTATGAAAAAATTTCTGTTTGACGCGTTGACATCATTCCGTTAATTCTAGTAGCCCGAAACCAAAAAACCAAAGAAATTATTAAATTGTAAGAGTTACATTATTACTGGAACTAGAATATAAGGAAAAAATCGATGAAACGGTAATGTTTTGAAAAATGGTATTGATTTTCACCCATAAATTTGTTTCGTTTCTTTTTTATATAATAAAATGGAATAATGGTAAATTATATTCTGTAGTTTCAGTAATAAAAGAACATATACTAAATGAACATGCAAAAATTCAAGTCGATCGGACGCTTAGTTCCCGAGATATTATGTCAACGCGGTTGAACAATGCTGTTTTGAGAAAGATGCGTTTAAAGTTTCAACTACGATTTACAAATAGATTAATTGTACCTACAGCTATCTCAGCCTAATCAGTTATTCCTGGTCCGCGATTTTCTCTGCGTCCTAAGAACCTAAATAGGTTCGAATAGAAATATAAAAAGAGATAGAAATAGGCAGATGTTCTTTTGTTCGAGCAATAACAATCAGAGATCCGTACGGCGGACCAAAACTCTAGTGCGCCTAATCTCTACCTGCGGACCATTTTAGTAAACAATGAATAACTCAGTTATTTTACATTATTTCTGTGAACGGTTTTGGTAATATATTTTCAAGACTATCAACTTTCTGAAAATGCACACACACACAATAAAAGAAAAATTTATTTTTTTGACTCTATAAACCAGAATACCCCCTTAAATATCAATTTAACACAAGATATTTAAATAATACACAATTACATTGTGTCAAATTAACACTTGGATATGTAAATATTCAACAAAAAAATTTAACAAGGACTTGAGTAAACAGTTGAGAAATACAAATACAAAATGTTTTTTACTGTGTATAGCCATAACATTTGTTTGCAGAATGTTCAATTAGACTAAACGGATTTACAGATATCGCATGCCTCGTATAAAGGTACAAACTCTATAACGTTGTAATGCATTTGTATAAAAATGGCCATGTTTCCATAATTTATTTTTGACCGTATTAACTCGTATTCTGCTGTATCTTTATTATGTTCAACATCATAAAATAAGCATTCCGCGCGATACCTGTTAAAATTATCATCAATATTATTCTTACAACTAACTTTGAATAATATTCATTTTGTAACAAGCGAAAGAAAAGACGAAATCATCGATTATTTCTGAGCAAAGAAAATGTTTTTTAGAAATAATGAGCACATTGTATCCAATAAATAATTCAACATAGATGGCTTATTATTAGATATCTTATATTTTAGTTTGCAAACATTTTGCTCCATTCAGATCATTGATAATATTGAGTTACTTGTTATAATTACAATTTATAGTTACAATTTAAATTACGCAGTTAAATACGTAACATTTACGTTGCCAATTTTTCTTGTTAATAACTTTATAACGAAGAGCAACTGCCAAGTAAAATCTGTCGGAGATCACTCAGGATCATGATCTTGACAACATATGTCAAGGTCAAGATCATCGGAGCTGTTTCCGTTATCAATATTTACCAAAAAAATTTTAACATGAAAAATTTTTTTAAACATGAAAAGAAAAATATTTTTAGTTCTTTTAGTTCTTTTTTAAAAAAATAATATATGTTTGCCATATGTGAATCTGTATCCAGATTCAAAAATTAATGGGCCAGCTATGCGCTCTACATTGTAGCGATGAGTCGTCTGCTCTTTCGTAAATAATTTCGTGGAGCAATTTCTTACCCCAGCAACTCGCACATTCCACAAGCATGTTGCGTAAGAGTCACACACAAAGTGGAATTGGCACAAAAAATTATTGAAGTTACAATGATCATAATGAATACATAAAGGTTAATAAGGGTAGGATACTGTTCCTCAAAGGCAAAGAACTCCAATTGAAAAGGTTGTGTTCGCGAGCGAGACTCATTCATGGGCAATATAACGTCGAGAATATAGGGCAGGAACATTTGTAGGTTGCACGCTATCATGACTATGTATAAAACTGAAAAATTCGATAACTGTAAATTTCTGAATTCAATCTTCATTAATAGTTTACATTAAGAAATTATAAATTGAATACTCTAATCCTCTAATCTAAATGGCGTGGCCATTGCACTTTCGCTTTTCTAAGATCTTCAAGATTATAATATGTTCAATATCCAAAAAACGATTCAGAGTTTTTAGTATTCTGTTATTATATTTTGCCGCAAGCTCTCAAAAAAATCTACTTAATAAAAATATATTAATATATGATACGAAGAAAACTTTGCAAGAAGTTTAGAAAGAAAAGTACAGCAAATGTGAACAAAAATGAATCCAATCATTCTTTGAAAATTCCACATTCATTCAATTTTACAACTATTATAACAAACGCAATTTAAAAATAAAATTGTAATTATATATCTAAATCATCAAAAGAAATGTCACACGTCGAAAATAATCCGTCTGACGAGTAATACACAATGATAATGGAGAGAGAGAATGACTGATTTCGCACATAGAAAAACAGATTTTACAGATAAAAAAGCACATCTTTTTCTTCGTAGGAAGAGGATAAAGCAAAATCTAATGTTTTTCTTACTTAAATAGTACAACGAGAATAATCTCGACGTCTCGGCATACTTGTGCATAATATTTATCTCAGAACTTGTCTTTTGTAATTTCCAATCGTCTCTTATACGCTCGAATAGATCCTTTAGCTAAAAATAAATATAATAATGAGCTATAAAAAGTTTATAAATTACAACTTGTAAAATAACAAGTGCAAGACACTTGAAGATAATAATTAAATGATTATATTTATATTCATTAGACTATCAATCGACCTATTATCATAATCCATCGATTGATATCAAGTCATATATGTAATAATCATAAGATTTAAATTTCATAAAAGATTTGCGGATGATGTATCATTTTTGTTTCATTTTATTGATAAATATTTCATTATACATAAAATTTATTCATGTCATTTTGAATGATAAAAATGACATTAATTATACGCATAATCGTGCTGGGTGCAATTTTATGAGTACATATAGATGTACATGGTTTATAGTAAATGGTTTTAGTTGTCTTTGTCAAGATTGAACATATTCCAGGTACTAGATGATTCGAGAAATCGAATAAAATCAGTCCTACATGATACACAATACATAGTTATAATAGCAAACTTTGAACAGCTGTAGCACTCAAGGGATTCATTTTACAAAGTTGTGCATATGGAACTTTTTAATCCTTTTTTGATGCTCTACAATCCTAGCTAAGTCTCAATACTGTTCAGCCGGGGTCTAAACTGGGCATAGTCCTTTATTATCGATATAATATTATTTAAGTATCAATGAAGTATACATTTAAATATAATTTTTGTAGTATTAAAAATAGCTGAAATCTTTTTGGTAATATTTAAAAAAAGATTGCAGATTCTTTCTGTAATATTTCATCAATTTTTCAACAAAGTTTCATGTGCAAGAATCGCGGACATTTTGCTGTCTCAGAAATGTTGTAGACATATTTCGCAATTTTTATGAAATGTTTCACTTTCCAGTTGAAATATTTCTGAGATATTTCTGACAACTTTTGGTGCTATATGAGATTTTAAGAAACCTCCACGCTGTTTCTTCATGTATTGTAAACTACTATATAGTCTGTGGATTATTATTTTGTAAGTACAGATTGTATAGCTATATGAAATAAATATTAATTGTCACGACGTGACAACATTTGTTTCATATAAAAGCTGTGCAATCTGTACTTATGAAATAATAGTCCACAAACTAATTGCACAAAGAAATAACGTGGAGTTCTTAAAATTGAACTTAGATGTCTAATTAAAACGTTATTGTTATACGAAAATTTATGTGTATGTATGCGTGATATTGATGTAGTAGTATGTAGTGATGTGTCGATGATATGTAAATCGTCTGTGTGTAAGTGCTATTTACAATATGACTAATCGTCTTTAAGATCCCCTTAATATTTAATACCTCATTGTGATGTAAGTAATACCGATAATTGACTGAGCTTACTTTATCTATACGGTTGATACGTGCATATATATGGCTCAGGCCAGCTATTGTAGGTATAAATTCTGCCATCACATCGATTATAAAATCCATGGTGATGTTAGCCGTACTAAAGGTCAACATCTGGAAACATGTTATTAACTTTTGATAAGAACAGAAGATAAACATTTTTAGAAGATATATCTTTGATTAATATTTAAAGTAGAATTATACGGTTCATCCAAAGAACGTTCTAAAATTTTAAATAATTTTATATTTCGTATAAACATATAAAAAGACATCTGCATGACATTTTATTTAGGATAGTTTTTAAACGAATATAATTTCAATTGTAAATATATATTTTAAATAGAAATAATACCCACGTAACACAGTTCTCTGAGGGACACAGAATGTTCTCTGGATATCCATTGAATAACTATGTTATGAGATGCTAATATCGAAATTACAACATTTCTTCAATTATTTAGTAACTAGTTTCTAAATTCTAACGTTTAATCGAAAAAAAATTTTTCTAAATTATTTAATTAAAGAAAAAATTATTTTCTAATACCATGATTATACCTGAAAAATTATAGTCGTTACGAATATAATATTATTACTAGCCCTCATTAAACGAACACTCCACTTGCTTTGAAAGGGCCATAGTCCATATAACGACAGAATAATTCGATTTATTTTGTAGTAACGCTCGGGATATTCCATTTGCTTTGAAAATCTCAAACAAATTATAGGAACAAGAGCTCGTTGATTATTATTTTGATATATTTATCTATTTATTTTTCTTAAAGTTTATTCTATTTTTTTATTCCTAATTTTTTAATTTTCATTATCAAATAAATTGCAATGTCTTAAGTAATAAATGTTTCGTCACTTTGAGTATAGAATCGATCCAACAATACTTGACGAATATAATCGTTAAAAAATTTGAATTTAAATATTTATTAGCCAAGTTACTGCATAAAATGTAAATGGGAGACCATAATATCATCTCCTCTAATAAACATCTGTCCATTTCTACATATTTACCTACAACGTTTGCTGGAAATTCGTCTTTTAGGATATACTTGTAATTAAATAAAATACTTGTATTTTCAAAACAGATTACTGTTAAAATTGAAAATTGTTTCTGATGTAACTTGATAGTTTAATCGTCTTTTGTCGTGTACTGTGCGAAATAGACTACTCGAATAATCTATTTTACCTCGAACTTTTTTCATTCATCGTTCGTTCCCTTTGCCTCTAAATAATAGAAAAATAATTGCGATGCGTCATAGCGGAATAATCACACATGCGAGAGAAACTAACACGGCAGATAGAAAATTGCCTGAAGACAATTTTTGTTCGCAGACCACCGGTTATTTCCCACATTATTACCGAACATTGTACGCACGCTGCCGATCGATCCCCTCGACGCTTCTGAAAAATTCGTGCCTCCGTGCTAAATGCATGCATTTTTCTTTCGTATAATTCACCCGATAGTAAAATTAAAAAAATAGAGATGAAAGAACATTATACGCGTGCTGCCGATCGATCCCCTCGACGGTTCTAAAAAATTCGTGTCTTCATGTACTAAACGCATGCATTTTTCTTCGACGTAATTCACCGATAACAAAAATAAAAAAAAATAGAGATGAAAAAATCGTGTAGATCCTAAGAAAACTTTTTCTTCAGGTCTACACAATTTTTTCATCTCTAATTTTTTTTATTTTTGTTATCGGATGAATTACATCATGTGAATTACATCGAAGAAAAATGCATGTGTTTAACGCGGAAGCACGAATTTTTCAAAAGCGTTGAGTATCGATCGGAAGCATGCGTACAATATTCGGATAATAGCGTGGAAAATAACCGATGGTCTGCGAACAAAAATTGTTTTCAGACAATTTTCCATCTGCCGTGATAGTTTTCCTCTCTCACGCATGATTATTTCGCTGCAGTGATATCACGATTCTTATTTTTCTGTTATTTAGAGGCAAAAGAAATGAACAATGAGTGAAAGAATTCCGAGGTAAAACACAATATTCGAGTCATCTTTTCACACAGTAACAAACGACGATCAAACCATTGAGTTATATCAGAAACAATTTTGACGGTAGACTATTTTTTGAAAATACTTTATTTACAAATATTTCAAAAGAATTTCTGGCAATACTGCAGGTAAATATATAGAAATAGAAAGATATTTATTAAAGGCGAAGATAGTATTATATGGTCCCCTATTTATATTTTACATTTGCAATAACTATTATAACTACGGTTTTCGCCTTTTGAAAGGATCAACAAAGTATCTGGGTAATAAATTGCACTGTATTTTTCTAATATATCGCAAATCATGATACATATACATATAGAAGTCACACAGAGCGGGGTATGTCTCAAACTCCGCTATAGGAATACATACGCACCGTTTTACGATCTCCCTTTAGCTTTTCTAACTGGTCTCATCTTTAATTTACACAGTTACTTCTTCGGGAATTTTTGATTTTAGTCGTTCGAATTAAATGATCGGAGCATTAAATGGAAAAGTCTCGATTTTAGGTAGCCATTAATTACAAAGTATGAAACGAAGCACGTCTTAACTAGCCCGTGTCTCTAACAAGTAATACTACCCATACAGAATGGGGTATATGGTGATTTTCGATTCAGCAAATTCGAAAATCACCGTCACCCCATTCTGTAACAAACGTACGAGTACTTCGTCAAATACTGTAATTCACCCCTATACATTCATAAGGACATTTTCTACCCTTAAAATGGCTTTTGGGCAGATATAAAAAAATACGTGTCAGATATTTTTCAATGTACTACATGTATGCACAGTCTCAGGGAAATCGGCGTATGACACTTGGGTAGTGTTACTTGTAAGTCGAGTCTTGACCTCACGTTCTCGCATTTGGTCGCTTGCATCTCTCTCAAATATTCTCCGCACACAAAATATATTTATCGCTGTGTCCTTATCATTTGAAATAATTGGTTAAATTATAGATAGCTTATATTGTAACCGTTTTATGTCGAATTATTATATATGATTAACGCTTACATATTAAATTATACTTCTCTACACACCGATACAAAATGCTTCAAATCTGGTTCCTTTAAATGGTCGAAAAAATGTAAACAGACGATATACCAGAAATTAATGCATTTAAAAGGTCTACGCCCATTGTCCATATTTCCGCGAACGATGGGCCGTGTGGGCAGACAAAATCTTATATGTATGTGTCTACTTTGTGTATATACATATACTTCGTGTATCTGTGTGCTGCGTATACATTCGGCTCTCCGGATTCGTGGCAACATAATTGCCACACTTCAATAATCAATTTTGTCTTGTTTTAGTTATGATACACTTTATCGAGTTTCTTGGAAAAATTCGGCAATCTTGCCTTTTTTTTTACTCTTCTCATCACCTTTTCTGGTCTTCCTTTTTATGCCCTCTGGCCAAATGAATTCGTATTATTCTATAAATCGGTAATGATAATTATATCGAATATATGGCATTCCTTCGCCAGCTTTCCTTCGTTGTATGAAATTGCACCTTAAGGTTCGCTCTATTTTGTACTTCTAATTTTTTATTCTTATTATCGGATAAATACATTGAAAAAAATGCATGTTTTTAACAATGACATGAATTTTTCAAAAATGTTGAAAGGATCAATCGACAGTGCATATACAATTTGTCGAGTAATACCTAATGTGAACAGATATTTATTATTATTATTATACAGACATTTATGTTTATATAGATAAAATATAAGAAATTGAATTTTGTTGTATAAGATAAATTAACATAAAATTATCAGCGAATCCCTTATCGAAGTTGGAGTCATTAAAGGAATTGTAATATATAATATATGATCTTAAATACTCCGTTACAAATATTCCGTTATTCTAAAAAGGATTTACATGTATTTGTCAGTTGTTTATTTATTATGTACTCATATTTACTTTGCATATTTACTTTACCTGTAAATCTCATCAACAGATTTCTGTTTTCATAAAGAAAAATTTTCGATATGATGTAAAAAGAAAGTCAATAGGTGTGTCTAAGATTTCCGTGAATTTTCTACGTTACTTCTTCGCTAACATCTTGATAGAAACATTTTCAAAGTTGTCTCATAAACATACAATAGGAGATCGCCGTTTGAAGTATCTTAAAAGATAAACGTTCTTTATACCCTTCGTCATTATGATTTCTAAATATCGATTTATATTACAGTATATTTTTCCTCACCATTCCGAAATTCTGCAAGGACATCACGTAAAACCTACATGCAGTTAAGATAAGCGGGTGGAAGCGTCGTTTCATTATTAACAATAATGATTTCTGCTCTGAAGCACTTGCACTATACCATGCAGAATTGTACCTGTACGAAATCAAATAACTTATTTTCTGTTAGAAATAAATATTATTTAAATGATTATTGTAATAATGTAGTAAGTAATAATAGAGATGAAATTAGAGAGAGAGATCGAATTTATCTAAAATCAGTCGCTCGTCATTCGTTAAAAAGTTATTAACAAAAAAAGTTTGAAAAATGATGTCTTTTGTTTACTATATAAAACAGAAATTTTCTGCTTTAAAATACTATATTTTACAACTTTCCACGCGAAGCGACCATCATATCAGGTTTATGAACTTATAATCTAAAAATGCTTAAAATAGGCCTGTTTAGCACATTAAAATTAGAATATCTCGTAAACTAGATGTGATGGAGCAATTTGATTTCTCGTGATTTGGTTTTAGCATGTCAAAAACGTTTGAAATTACATATTGCTGTAATTGCGAAATTGCATATTCGGGGTCAAAATTCATGTCGACCTGTGTTATTAAAAAAGATAATATAATACATTACTCACACTTTCTCGCATGCGCTCGAGCTTGCGTCTGTAACTCTTTGTCCCATGTAATTAGATACAAATAGATGTATCAATGTTAGAAAAGCGACACTAATAGATCTGAAGACTCGCTCCATATCGCCAGTAGTGATAAATATCTAAAAAAATCTCGTTTCTATATTTTGATACGCCCAAAGTTTTTCTGCCATTGACATACCTGCGTTAATGCAAGACTCATCGTAAGCACTAATCCTATGATATCCATTAGAAACGGTATTGTGTGATAAAATTCGATCATAGCAACGAATCTTGTAATATAAAAGAAGGTTATATATGTCAATGAAAATTGTGTTAATGAAATGTTAATGAAAGTAATAATGTTTCTTGCATATAAAAACATGTTTATCTGTTATTAACATACATTTTTACGTATAATTTGTAATTTTTATAATTTATTCGCCAATACTTGACTTTTTAGACAGAAAATCATTGTATTTTGATAAGGAAATAATAGTTAAATCAAAAAAATTGATTGGAATAATTATTAAAAATATCTGTTCCCATACAGCACCGATTAGGAGCGATTAATACCTATTGCGGAAAATTTTCAAAAATGTTTCAACCTTTCACATCTCATGTGCAATAATTCTGAAAGGATTCTGCAATATGTCATATGAAATGTTTTAACAGAAATGTTTGTAAAATCTATCATATGCAAATTGATAAATTGAAAAACATATTTAAACAGAACAAAAAATCATCATGATGTTAAAATGGCTCCAAAATGTTTACTAAAAAAATCATTTGTTTAGTAAAAATCATCACGTTTCAGTTTAATGTCATTTTGATGTTATTGTGACTTGTTCTACTTTAGTTGCGAAATACTTTTGTATACAAATGACTTGTTCTGCTTTAATTGCAGCGAAAAACTTTTGTATATGAATAATGATATTGTGTGGAAACTGCAGATGCGATTTTTTAAGAGTAATTATGTATATGTGCTTATATATATACATATAATGTGATTAATTAATCAAAATAGTTGGCGACATAATTACTATTTTTGAGAAATACTTTATAGTACATTGTGTAACGAGTGGGGTTTAGTTGCCTATTGTGCAACGCGGGCGCCGTTGGCGCACAAGCGAAGCGAGTTGCGCAATAGGCAACTACACTACACGAGGTGCACATACTATTTTTCATCACGAGTGCACTGTGTTAGTAATAATGCTATATAATTACAAAGTCGCACGAGCGAAGCGAGATATGGGGCGACATATGGGGCAGTGCGTGAGGCGCAGAAAGGGCAGGGTTCGAGGGGGCGTAGCCCCCCGACAAAAAAAATTTAAAAAATATTTCTTAAATGAATATTTAACAATACAAAATTTTTTAAAATATTATAAGTCAAATATTTGTTTAGGTACTGTATTGTCGTTTTCTCGTAGTCGATAATTTTATTATTGTAGAATATTTATTATGTCAACATAATAATTTAAATATTATTTAAGTATCAATGAAGTATATATTTAAATATCATTTTTGTAGTACTAGAAATAGCTGAAACCTTTTTGGTAATATTTCAAAAAGATTGCAGATTCTTTCTGTAATATTTCATCAACCTTTCAACAAGGTTTCATGTGCAAGAATCGCGGACATTTCGCTATTCCAGAGCTGTCAAAAATATTGCAGATGTATTTCGCAATTTTTATGAAATACTTCACTTTCCAGTTGAAATATTTCTGAGATATTTCTGAAAACTTTCGATGCTATATGGGTTAGGATCCCAGCTAACGCTAAATATTCACAAAAAGTTCGATTCGTATTACCAATGTACCGAATGTTCCGGAACAGTAAAAGAATCGTCACAGAATGTGCAAATGTCGATGAAGTTTTCAGAATATTGTGAATATTCCTTGTAAATTTCACGAAAATCGCGAGCGAGCAAACAGTACACATCTCCGCCGATAGAGGGCCGTGGCGAAGAGTATTAATTCATAAACAAGAATCACCTAGGAGAGAATATTAGTCGATTCGACATCGATTCCATTGTCATTTCTCACTATAAGGGTAAGTCTATGGTAACAACATACAAATAAAATTTTTAACCGACATTTGAATGTTTCTTTTACATATTAAATATTCGGAATATTTTGAAGCATCTTGGAATGTTTTTTTGTGGGAGATTTTAGGAACATTTTATGAATATAACGTTTGCTGGGTATATATTATTTAATTCAGCATTGATAATAAATTCTTTGTTCATTAAAATCGTATCATAAGAACAAGACCAAGTGGAAACAGTGTTTTTAATCACTTGTTATTATGTTTTCGATTTTGCATTCTAGCCACAACTTTTTTGATATGATTACGATAACTTTGACCTCTCCAAATGGGTGTGATTGTCGGAAGGATATTTAGCAAGCAACACGAGTAAAACAATTCTCTGACCAACAGATACCAAAGTAACAAACAATTACAACTAAAAAAAAATGGGGTAGATCTCGTTTTACGTGGAAAGTGGGACTCTCTAAGGCAGGGGAAAGTGAGGTGGTTTTCGCTTCGCGTTGTACAGTAGGATAACTGTTCTTACTACTGTGTTTGTCTCTTTAGTGTGCTTTTGTATTTAAATAAGCCACAAAGAAAACTAGCAAATAAATAAAAAAAAACATTTTTTTATTAAGTTAAATTAATAATGTATACGATACCAAAGATGATATTTTAATTTTTTAACTATTAAAGTATTTTAAACATTTTTCGAAAGATATGAGGAATTTGTGTGAATCCAGTAATATGAAGAAGTAACCACTAGCTAAAATATTGTTCCACAGACGACATGATTTGATTTGGTTTCATATGATTTCATTTGATGACAAATAATTTTCTTATTATATGAAGTTATTTGGTAAAATAATTGATTTTATCTAATATCACACAATTATTTCTTGTAGTTGCATACGTAATTATCGGATTATATATCGGGATTTCATATAAATTTTATAATGATTTGGGGACTCTGTCACACGATTATATTAAGTGATTACCCTCTCGTAGTTATATCACAAGATTTTAAGCCCGTCCCCACTAATGTGCCCTGTATTGAAGCTAAGAACATTGTGTTATGAGTGTAACATTGAAATAAATATAATTGAAATAATGATTTACGTAATATTAACTTAAACAAATTAGCTTACATTTATTATCTGTTTTAGTAACTATAATATATTAAAATGAGTCAAATGTGGATAGGGACACAAATTGGGAGACATAGGGCCATCGCCGCTTGAAGACTCACTAATAGAGACAAAAACATGTTTTTTATTTATATGAAAAACATTATAAAGTATTAATATTTTTTAGATTAAAGAAATATTATACAAAAAAGAATTACGTAGTTGAAAACCGATGTTAATTCTAAGCAGATAAAATTAAATTTACAATATTTAATAATTAATTCAGTAATAAGCATATTAGCTTAAAAGCATATTAATAGGGACAGTTATCTTATATGAACATACTTCCTCCACACATGTAAGATAACTGTCCCTATTAATATGCTTTTAAGCTAATATGCTTATTACTGAATTAATTATTAAATATTGTAACTTTAATTTTAGAGGATGGACTTCATCACCAAAAAGAATAATCTAATCCAAGCTATGTTTTGGTGTGGGGTGTGGATCTTGCTTCGCGTGGAAAGTTGTACTTCCCTAAGCGGGAGGAGGGGGGAGGGTGAAGTGGACTTCACTTTGTGTGGAAAGTCGTACGCTCATAAGCAGAGGGAAGAGGTAAGGTGGACCTTTGTTTCGTATTGAAATTTGGACTCTTCTAGACGGAGAGGGGGGGGATGGAGTGAATCTCGCTTCATTTTTTGTTTATGAACTGAATCCTTTTTTCTCTTTTTTTCCGTTTGTAATTGTTAGTTATTTTGGTATTTGATGGTATCTAATAATTGGAGAATTTTTTTATTACTTTTCTCGTGTTCCTCGCTAAAAATGTTTCCAAAAATCACTTTCATTTTGAGGGACCAAAATTATTGTAATCGTCCCATTTTTTCCAGCAAAATACTCAAAAAGTTGGACTAAACTGATTTAAATATAGATATTGCATGCCTTTTATAAAAATACAAACTGTATAATGTTGCAATGCAGCCGTACAAAAACGACTACATTTCCGTAATTTATTTTTGGCCGTATTGAATCGTATCCCACCGTATCTTCAACAATGTAAAATAAGCGTTCCGCGCGATACCTGCCGAAATTATGTCACTAATATTATTTTTATTATCTGACTGTGAATAATATTCATCTTGTAACAAGCGAAATAATCGATAATTAACGACAAAAATAGAAAAAATAATATAATGATAAAAATTTTTAGAAGCGTAAGAAGTAAAATATTTTTATTTTTAGTATCTTTATTAATGAAAAAGAAAAGTTACATCTACATTTTAAAAAACTTACTGAATTTTATTAAATATTACTGAATAGTTTGAATAGAACTAACAAAATATTTGTTAACATATATTTAATTTAAATATAATTTTTTTATTTTAAATAAATGTTTATTTATTGTAAGTAAATATTTCGTTAGTACTATTTAAACAAATATTTTTAATAAAATTCAATATATATTTTTTTCATTTTATCATGTGCAAATCTACAAATTCGCATAGATTTAAAAGTTAATGAATGAACTGCGCTTTCTAACGATGAGTCGTCTATCTTTCGCAAATAATGCGAAGAGCAATTTCTTACCCCAACAACTCGAACATTCCGTAAGCATGTTGCGTAAGAGTCACATACAAAGTGGAAACGGCAAGAAAAATTAGTGATAATATAAAAATCACGATGCATGTATGGGATCGAATGAGGTTAAAGTATCGTCCTTGATCGATAAAGAACTCAGCTTTAAAAGGTAGTATTCGTGGGCGGGATTCATTTATGGGTGATATAATATCGAGGACATCCGGTAGGACCAGCCATGTGTTGTATCCTATCACGGCTACGTACTGTATAACTGAAAAATTCGATAATTATAAATTTCTTTTAATTATATAATTTTATTAATAATAATAATCTATATTTAAAAAATTATAAATTTTGAATATAGTAGCAAGTCCATTATAATCTTTCGCTTCTTTAAAATTATATTATATATTTTGTCTAAAATTATATCTTAAAAATAACAACTTATTCAATGTCTAAAACAAAATTCTGTACTTTTCAGTACTATTTCTATTATTTAATTCTGTTACAAGTTCTCAAAAAATTCTGTTTAACAACAATACATGATAAATATTTACCTTTATACAGCTCGTCCCAAACTTCCGACCGATCTTGATGTTGGACTTGACCTTCCAAGAGATCAAAATTATTGATCTTTTGCGGCGCTCATTGTTCATTAAAAAATTATTAACAGAACAGTTTTTATGAATTGTATGCAATTTTTTAATACAAGATGCATATACATGCATATTTTTTTAAACAATTTATTTTCAGTATAGCTTTTCAGATCTTCCGTTATTACAAATATATGTATACGTATATCCCTTAAAAGGACCGATTTTAGTCTTAAATACGACTTAAACGACTAGTATAGCAATATTGCTGTGTGCAAACAAAGCTGTAGGCAATTGTTTTATAGGCAAATGGGATCCTCCCTTTATTTCATAGTCCACAGGACATATTTGGACTAGAGCTGTTACTTTTGACTGACTTTAAAGGTTCGAAGCTTCGAATTCTTTCGAAGCTTCAAAGTTAACTTCGAATTTTCGAAGTTTATGATGTTTTCGAAGCTTTCGAAAAATACATTCATGCGCGAATGGCAAATTTATTTAGAAAATGCTAAAATATTGTAAATAAAAAGAATTAGTTAACATATATGCATAAAACTGTGATATTCTTAAAAAATTTGAAAGTATTATAATCTGAATATTACATATTATTAATTAATCAGATTTGATATACTAAGTAAGAAAACAATATAAAAATAAATAAAGTAGGCTAATAAGAGTGTCAGCAACGATAAACGCAATTTCTTAGTGAATAATTAATACTCAGAGATTGGATTGATGTCTTCTTTATTTGAACGTGTCAACTCTCTTTGGAGTTCTCCTCACCCTCAGCAAGAAAGATACAAGTATAAATAGTTCACATGTCCATAACGATTAAGTCACTTACAAATTGACAAAGATGAAGCGTTACTGATCTGATAAATTTAAAAAATCTCATTAGAGTGATAAATGAGTAAACAAAATTAAATGACTCACCTTTATGGAACATGAAGCGTGTCATGAAGCTTTGTTATATATATTTAAACTTAAAAAGTAGATGTGTTAAATTCAGATATAACGATCGCACATTTTGAAATCACGTCCGTGTACGACGACGTGTCAGATATGAACTATTCTCAAGACAAGAGATTACATATAGTTTTATATTGTTTAAAATTCGAGATTATAATTACACAGGCAATAAAAAAAAGTATTCTGTACTGGGGTGACTTCGTCAATCTCCGTAGTCAATGTCGTGTTGGATAATGCCGTGTTTAGTCAAAAACTTCTGAATCAGGTGAGATTAATGAGCAGATGCGTTATCGTACAGACATTGTGAAATGCGACGCTCGGAGTTTTCGACGCTCACACAACTGTGTACCGTTGCCGACTGAACAGCTGTTGGGTCGTGCCGCTTGGTGGGGATACTCCTAAAGATCCACCTTAAATACTGAATACCTGTTTTCCATAATAGGATGCTCAAGGACAAAGATATACGCAGAGATCGGACACTTGTCGGACAGACTTCGTTAAAAAAAGTAAGCTGAAATACCTATATGCACCTTGTATTAAAAAATTGCGTACAATTCATAAAAATTATTTTATTAATAACTTTTTAATGAACAATGAGCGCCGCAAAAGATCAATGATTTTAATCTCTTTGAAAATCAAGGTCAACATGGAGATCGGAAGTCATTTGTGGCGGGCTGTGTAAAGATAATGGGCCTTCTACAATAAGCCATTAGTCATAAATCAGAAATTACAAGCTGGAAATTGATCAATCACCGTCGTCAATTTTTAGCTTCTGACTTCTGATTTAAAACTAATGGCTTATTGTAGAAGACCCATAAAGTTTTACCCAATATATTAATATGTGATATGAGGAAAAAACTAGGAATAGTTTGGGGAAAAAGTGAGGAAATATGAGCAATGAGAGATCCAATCATTCTTAAAAAATTTCACATCTATTTAATTTGATGACAGCGATTATAACAAACGCATTTTAAAAATAAAATTATGTTTATATATGCATAATTAAAACAGAAATGTCACGCGTGTTACTCGTCGAAAGTAATGCGTACACGATGAATAATACGTCCGATGTTGACAATGAAAAGGGAGCATGATTGATTTTAAACATAGAAATACAATGTCGATCTTATGGATCTTACAGATAGAAAGACACATCTTTTTCTTTGGATAAAGCGAAGTTTAATATTTTTCTTACGCAAATAATAAAGCGTCAATAATCTCGACGTCTCGGCATGCTTCTGCATGATCTTGATCTCATAATTTGTCTTTCGTAATCTCCAATCGTTCCACATATGTTCAAATAGATCCCTAAGCTAAAAATAAATTAAATAATAGCCTATAAATAGTTAAAATAAATTATGACTTGTAAAATAATAAGAGCAAGACATTTGAAAAAGATAATTGAATAATTATATTTATTTATTAGACAAATTATTAATCGTTATATTTGTGTAATAATCAGACTTACAAAACTTTACAAATAATATACCATTTTTATTTTATCACAAATATTTCGTTATGTACATAAAATATATGTATAACTATTTATAGTTATGATAAAAATAATGACATTAATTAGAATTAGACTAACTGCAATTCTGACATTCTACATATAGATACACACATGAAAAACTTGTAAAAACGACTTTTTATGTAAATTTTGTATAAATTAAATGTTTATAATAAACAACACATTCTGTCCGAATTTTTAAAATTTATTAGGTTTATAAGTAACGACCGATTAAACTTACTTTGCCTGCATGTCCGACACGTGCATACATTTGGCTCAGGCTACCCATCACAGGCACAAATGCTGGTATCATATCGATTATGAAGTTCGCGGTGATATTAGACATAAATAAGCTCAATAGCTGAAAACATGTTATTAATCGTCCTTGATAGGAACAAAAGATAAACATTCACAGAAAAAAATTACATCTTTAATTGTCATTTTAAAATTGAATTATGAATCATCTAAGAGAGGTTTTAAAATTTCAAACAATTGTGTATGGTTTATATATAAAAAGATATATATATATTTACATATAAAAAAATATCTACATAAAACAACTTTGGGAAACAAAGTTTCCAGATGTAAACATAATAAGATGTTTAAAACAGCTTATTTATTAGATTTTGAACGAATACAACTTTGATTGTGTACAGTTACTGTAATACAGTTTATACGTAGTAATATATATATTCAATAAATTATGATATATTTTTTCAATCAGATTTCACAAATGTCTAACATTTTTAAAAATATCTTAAATTATTTAATTGAAAAGAAAATTATTTTCCATACTACGGTTATATACCTGAAAAATTATAGATGACAGTAATATAGTAGTGATAACAGCCCTCACTACACGAGTGCTCCATTTACTTTGATATGGCCATAACCCAGTAAGCAACAGCACAAATCGATTTAGTTTGTAATAACGCTCTTCAGGATGTTCCATTTGTTTCGAAAGTCTTGAACAAACTGATCGTAGAAGCGAAGAGCTCGCCGATTATTATTATTGCTATAATCATCTTATCTTTTTTTAAAGGTATATTCAATTCTGCATCTCTAATTTTTCAATTTTATTATTAGTAAATTACTTTGAAGAAAAATGCGTGCATCTAGCGCGGAAGCACGAATTTTTCAGAAGCGTCGAGGGGATCGATCGACAGCACGCATACAGTGTTCGGATAATAACATGGGAAATGACCGGTGATCTGCGAACAAACATTATTTTTAAACTTTTACATCTGCCGTGTTAGTTTTTCTAGCACGCGCGATTATTTTACTGCAGCGATATCGCAATTATTTTTTTATTATTTACAGGGAAAAGAAGCGAAAAATGAGTGAAAAAAGTCCAAGATAAAACACTATATTTGATGAGTATATTTCGCACAGTACATAACAAAAGATGACCAAACCATCGAGTAACGATGTTA